>NW_028318575.1:3330000-3397500 GCF_062004578.1 Staurois parvus | reverse complement strand
GCCAGCCACACACTGATATACTGATCCTGTGCTGAGGTACCAGTACAGCTTCACCTTCTTACTGAACAAACAAGATGGGTGACACCCGAGGCTTCATTTGACCTGCTACACTTACTGGTGTCACCATAGCAGAGCCAGGGCACCTATTAGTTTAAAAAAAGTTTTTGAACTCCTCCTGCTCTGTTTTTCTGGTTGGTTTGGTATCCCTGGAGTTTTTACTGATTAAAAATCAGATAGAAAAAGTAAATGATGCTGGTCATGTACTCAGGACTGAAAATAAAACCACAGCCGTGCATCTCCATATGGAGATAATTGTTTGGAAGTATAAAATGAGTTCGCTAAATAGAGCAAAACATTTACATTAAAATGCATGTAAACAACCCGTCCCTCGCAGACTTTCCATCTGTGAGAGATTTGATACAGTTATATTCGAAGGTTTGATTAAACTTGAAAATAGCTACAAAAAAGAACAAAGAAGAAATGGTACAAACGGCTACATGATTTGGGAAGCAGCATGTTTAAAGTGGTTGCAAACCCTTCCATATATCCAGTGAAGTGACTAATGTAGTATATTGTATGTGATACATATTATGTCAGGTGATACACAGAGATTAAAAAAAATCCTTCTACACAAGTTGTACCTGTTTAGCTGTCTTTTCTTCTCTACATCTGTTTTGAAGAGTAGAATTTATAAAGCTTGTTTGAGGGTTCAGAAAAAGCGGGGTGTAGAGCTGAAATTACACACTGCAGAGCTCAGTGAAAAGAGCTCTGACAGCTGATTGGAAGGAAGGGACACACCCCCCTTCACACAGCACACAGGAACAGAGCTGATGCTGTCAACTTGCTGGAGATCCCTCCCCTGTCACCATTTTTCTCTTGGTGTCAGGAAAACTTCTCAGAAGTGACTCATGCAAAAAGCAGAGGAATGAGGCAGCAGAAATGACACTTAGTGCTCTGGAGTGAGACAAGTACATACTATAGAGGGATATGCTTTGCTCATATGTCATCCCATATGGAAAAAATATATTTGAAATACAGTATATTTTAAAAATATTCTTTCCAAATATATTGACATATATTTAAAATACTACAATTTTGGCCAAATTCAATATATTTCAAAATATATTTCAATAAATATATATATACACTGCATGTTGAAATGCATTTTTATTACAAAATATATGAAAAATATTTTTAAAAATACATTTCAAATATATTGTACGTCTTTAGAAATACAGATCTAAGTTTTTGGAATACATTTACAAATATATGTAAAAAATATGTTAAAATTACCTTTTTATATTTAAAAAAAAAAATCTAAAATATATATATTTTTAAAAATATTTTTCATATATTTTGTAATATATAAAAAATGCATTTCAACATGAGCTATATATATATATATATATATATATATATATTTATTTATTATGGCCAAAATTGTAGCATTTCAAATATATGTCAATATATTTGGGAAGAATATTTTTAAAATTTTCTTCCATGTGGGAAAGTCACAAATATGGTTACATGGGCGGCTCCCAAGAGCCAACAGACTGCTTGCATCAGGGCTGAGGGCTCTTAAGAGGAGAGCTTTGATGTTTTCAGGAAGCTAAGTACAGCATCTGTAGGCCCCTCCCACCAGCCATTATCTGCCTGCATTACACAGAGAAGCACAGAGATCCAGTGATGATGTCTAAAATAAGATATGTCATGAAAACGGAAATATTTGATTCAAAATTTCATTTGAATGTTAATGAGGGGAAAGGAAGAATCACAGAAGTCAAAATATACGATATTAACCTACAGTCACACCACCTATATACTACCTATATACCTATTGTTGCCTTGTATTTCTGAATCCTAGAACAAAGCATACAGAAACAATGAGAAGCAGCATATACCCCGTGAATGCTTGCTGCAGACCCCCAGCTATTGTTCACTTCTATTTCCACCTTATGTGGCGGTTTGCGTTGCTTTGTAGAATTTTACTGTCTTTGTGTTCAAGGACATTATTGCCATGAAAAGTGCCTAATGACTGCGCGGCGCGGAGGCCTTCCAGAACCGTCTCATACAAAGCTTGTTTTTATTATTATGGTAATTTACATGAAGAAAAAAAACAAATATGCAATAGAAGCTAATTAATAAAAAGGGCAAAGCCGCTCGCTGAATCCAATAACGCGGCCGTTTAATTAGTCTGGAGTACTCGGGGCCGGCTTCCGCCATAAGTGACACTGCGATTAGTTATTATTAATTGGAGAAGACGCGTATAAGGTCACCGTTCCCGGAGGAGATGGGAGAATTTTGTCCCAGAATTCTGTTCATCGAGTTCGGATCTGACTGCTTTTTACTCATTTTTATGTTTATATAAACCTTACAGTTTATAGTTTGTCATTTTTTTTTAAATAACAAACATGTTGTACTTACCTGCTCTGTGTAATGGTTTTGCACAGAGCATCCCCAGTCCTCCTCTTTTTGGGTCTCTCGTCGGGGGTCCTGGCTCCTCCCCCCAGCCAAGTGCCCCCAGTCAATGGCGTCACTAGGGTTGGTGTCACCTATTGTGGTAAAATATGGTGCCCCCTCCACTAGCCTGCCACAGCGCTCTGTCCTGCTGATGCAGACTTAATAGGTAGAACATGAAAATATCAAGCATGCTGCCATACAGATCCATTGTATTGTATGTACCTATAGACCTTTGTTCACAACAATCCAGCTATGAATAATAATAATAAAAAGAAATAAAATAATAATAATAGAAACATAGAAAACTGATGGCAGAAAAAGTCCATCGAGTCTGTCAGGGTTTTTTATTTGTGTGTGTGTTTTGTTTTTGTTTTGTTTTGTTTCTTTTTGGGGGGGGGGGCATTTGTTTGTTTTTGTGGGTTTTTTTGTGGTTTCTTTTGTTTTGTTTTTTTTTTTGTTAACTGTTAGATCCAGGGGCGGACTGACAACTCATGGGGCACCCGGGCAATAGGGGATCATGGGGCCCCTGTGTCCTCGCCCACACTCAAACCACACCCAAAAAAGCCTATGAAAGGTACCAGGGGCATCTCATGGGGCCCCCTACCTACCCCGGGCCCTCGGGCAGTGCCCGAGTTCCCAAATGCTCATTCCGCCCCTGGTTAGATCTATGCTTGTCCCAAGCATGTTTGCGGCTATTTACTGGCTCACTACCTCTGCTGGAAGTTAATTCTAAGCATAATATGTATATTATTATTATTATGGTGATTATTCATAACTGGTTAGCTGAGTTTGTTGTGAACAAAGGTGTGTGTATATACAATATAAAAGATTTGTAATAAACAGAATAATAATAATAATAATATGTGTACATTTGATTATTTTAAGACTATCAAGATAATCTTTTTTGGACCCTTTTTTTTAGAATCATTTTCAGTTGACATATCTGTGGCCCCTGATATTTGACACATCAGTGGCCCTTCCGTTGATCCCGCAGGCCTTTCCTTTGCTGTTTTGAAACACTGAAAATTTTTACTCTAACTTGTTTCCTCACTGTGATTGGCTGATGGGCAGATAGAAGGTGTGGCCACTCCCTGTGCCTCCACCATACAAAGCAACAAGAGGGAGGTGTGTCCAGGGTGTAGGGCAGAGACCACCTCGCATAGGATGGGCTTGCAACCAATTAGAGCGGATTTGGGGAGACTCTAGTAGAGCTGAGAAGTTGAAAAATTTCCTGGAGTTGGTCCCATGTACAGTGCTGTGCTGCTGCGCCTCCTCCATACACAAAGCATTTAGGAGCTAAGAGGCTTGACCCTGCTCCCTGGGGGGCCCCTGTGAGATCCGCCTTTATTATGTATACCATAGGCCTGGCCCCATTCTATGCCACCTTCAAGTTGTCACCCCTCTGGCGGGTGTCACCTGGGTGCTGTTTGCACCCCTCGCACCCCCATAGCAAAGCCACTGCCCCCAATTTGCCTTTTACTGAGGAGTGGCTTCTGTCTGGCCACTCTACAATTCAATACAAGAGGATTAGGAGGGCCCTGGTCCTGGGAGCTTACAATCTAAGAGCCTGACTCTCATTCCTGGGGATGTCTGGAGCTGTGAAGATTGGTGTCCTTCTCTTTATCACCGGTGGGGTGGAAGGCTCTCCCAGGTGGAGGGCAGGGGTGTTGTTGGTCAATGTAAGGCTCTCTCCGTGGGAGGGGGTGCTGGTTGGTGTCCATGGGGGGCTGATGATTTTTGTGTTGCCTGTGGCAGCACAAAACCTAAATACACCCCTGACAGTATGGCTGTGTAATGTATGGAAAATGAGGGCAAATTATTATACCCGTTACTTAGGGCAACACATGTTCACTTGTTTTGAATCCATTTTATGGTTTCAGTAAATGTAATGTTGCTAAATGAGAGAGGTTGCATGGAATAGAGCCAAACCGGCCAGTTCCAAGGCTGCAAGTGATAATAAAAACCGGGACTTTGATGTGTAAATTCATTTTTCATCACCAGGCTTTGTTTGCTTTAGCGACCTCTGCGTTTCCTAATGGCGGTTTTCACACTTTTTCTCTAAAAACAACACACTGTGAGTTACATTTACCCCTTAAACCCCTCATTCACACTGAACTCTTGCTGTTGCTGAGTATTGCATCTGCTTAATATAGATTTGAAATTCATGTTATGGATGTTATATGCTATGAACCATTAAGAATCAGCCTTTGGCAATTTTTGATCCTCCATAAATTTAAATATGTTAACTTGGATATAGTCCCATAGGCCCCAGCAAAATGAGAGCACTTAGACATTGCAACTGTTTATATAACATATGAATTATCTTTACAGTGAATGAGTTATCACTAACCATTAGCAGACTCTTGAGTTGGGGGGGGGGGATTGTTTTCTGCGGCTGTCTTTGAAAAAAAATGATTGGCTGATGATGGGTGTTGAGTGTGTTCAGTCGACTTTCAGTTAATATTTCTTTAGAAAACTTTTCAAAAGTATGTTGCAATCAGGGGCGGACTGACCATTTGGAAACTCGGGCACTGCCCAAGGACCAGGGGTCAGTAGGGGACCCCAGAAGATGCCCCTGGTACCTTTTTCATAGGCTTTTTTGAGTTTGGGCAAGGACACAAGGGACCCATGATCCCCTATTGCCCAGGGGCCCCATGAGTTGTCAGTCCGCCCCTGGTTGCAATTGTTTCCTAAATGGAACTTAAGCACTTGTCCACACAAGCTTTACTCTCTGAGGCTAGGTTCAAAATAATGCTGTGCGGTACGTCACATATGATTCGCACAGGAACCGCACCCAGGGGTGTATTTATCACAAGGCAAACAAGGCATTTGCCTAGGGCAGCATTTTTCAGGGGGAGGCAGCACTGCCCCTTGGAAAAAGGGACACACATGTCATGGGGACCTGGTGGGTTCCAAGAGAGGCTGCGGGTTACATGACGGTGGACGCCCAGCCCGGCTCTCATTCCCGGGAGTGTTCGGAGCTGTGAAGGTGAGTGTCTTTCTCTCTCTCACCATGGGGGATGGTGGCTAATGTATGGGGGTGATGGTAGTGGAAAGCTCTCTCGGGTGGGAGGCAGAGGTGTTGGTCAATATCAGGCTCTCTCTGCGGAGGACGTCGTGTTTTGTGTTTCCTAGGGCAGCAGAAAACCTAAATACTCCACTGACCACAGCGCATTCCTGTGCAAATCACATGCGAATTTTGTGCGGTGCGATTTGAACCATACATTATGTATGGCTAAAATCGCACCGCATCCGCAGCAAGAAGGTACAGGACCCTTTTTTAGGTCCGCGCTAGAATCGGATCGCATTGGGTATTCAAACTTATGCGATCCGATTCTGCACATTGCACCGGTTTCGGGGTGTTGTTAACTTAACATACATACTCGCAGCGGTTCGAATGAACGGGGTGCGATTCTGATGCGGTGCACAGAAAACTCTGCGAAAACCGCACCGCATCAGAGTGAACCCATGCTGAAGAGCGATCTGCATTCAGAGGGGAGCAGAGGGGAAAGTGCGAGCTTTACATCACTACAGGCAGGCATCTTGGCGGTAAGTATTCAGCGCAATTGTCTGTCTAATTGCTGTTTATCATGAAAATAGTTAAAGGTTTGATGAACCCCCCTCCATCTTCCTCTCTATTGGTCATTTAATGTGATGGACAGGCTCATTCAGGGGCGTATGTATTTATCACGAGGAAAACAAGGTGTCTGCCTAGGGAGGCATTGTTCGGGGGGGGGGGCGCTGCCCCTGGCAGAAGTAACGCACGTGACAGCCAATGACTGAGGATGGGGAGCAGGTGGGGCACAGACATAGCAGTGCGGGCTGCTGAAGGGTGTCCAACTCTCATTCCCAGATCATTGTCAGAGGTCAGCGCAGAAGGAAGACGCTGGGCTTTCCTGATCATGGCTCCCGGGGTGGCTGGTGGGTGAGTGCTGCAATCTCTCTCTCTCCCTAGGCTTTTTTACTCTCGCCCAGGGCAGCACATAACCAAAAACACACCACTGGGCTTATTAACCGCTTTCCCACCACCCTATAGCAGATGTACTGCTACAGGGTGGCAGGGGTGCGCAAAATCACGTATATAGACATGATTTGGTATTTCCGGGTAAGGGGCGCTATTCGCGGCCTCAGCTGTTATTTACAGAGTGGAGGAGGTCGGCAAGTTAGCAGGGGGTGGGGTAGGCTTCCCTGAAGAGGTGGGTTTTCAGGGTGCGCCTACAGGAGAGGAGAGTAGGTGATAATCTGATGGGTTGGGGCAGGGAGTTCCAGAGGATGGGTGACACCCTGGAGAAGTCCTGGAGGCGGGCATGGGAGGAGGAGACCAGGGAACTAGAGAGAAGGAGGTCTTGTGAGGAGCGGAGTGTGTGTGTTGGGCGGTACTTGGATATTAGGTCGGTGATGTAGTTCGGGGCAGTATGGTGGACAGCTTTGTATGTCAGTGTTAGGATTTTGAATTTGATCCGTTGCGTAATCGGAAGCCAGTGGAGGGATTGGCAGAGGGGGGTGGCGGAAACGGAGCGGTTGGAAAGGTGAATGAGTCTGGCAGCCGTATTCAGGATGGACTGAAGCGGGGATAGCCAGCGGCGAGGCAGGCCAGTGAGGAGGGAGTTGCAGTAGTCGAGTCGTGATATGATGAGGGAGTGGATGAGCTGTTTAGTGGTTTCTGGGGTTAGGAACGTGCGGATTTTGGCGATGTTGCGGAGGTGGAGTCTGCACGAGTTTGTTAAAGATTGGACTTGGGGCTGGAAGGATAGGTTGGAGTCCAGAATGACACCAAGATCACAAGCTGTCATAAGAAAGCACACTCTGTATAAATTGACCTGCATTGTAGAGAGCACATGCCCCTAGATTAGGACTTAGAAAAAGGAAGGCATTGGGAATCTCTTTAGATGCACATTCTGTTTTTCGCCATTGACTATCAGGAATCACATATGATAGGGGAAATAACAAGACTTCTCAAAGTCTATCCATACGTTTCCTACTTCTAGCAGTTTGTGGTCTCCAATGATAACATGAGTGCAGTGCAGCGCAAATAAAACAGCATTTGTGGTTCCTGACAATGAATACTTTGAATCAAAATTGTGGCAAAGATGTCATCTCAGTCCTGCTCTGCAGATATGGTAAAGGCTGCTAACAAGCCAAATATAAACATATTTAACATATTTAAACAAGCCTGGGCCTGTGATCTTGGCTCAATATGGCTTAGGCTGGCCACCATACACTATACAATTTTCATATAGTTTTCTGTCCAATTTCTACCCAGATTCCTTTAGATTTACTTTCAAATATGTAGCGTAAGGGCCGGCCTGATTGGATACAATTGAAAGTGTTGTTTAGGTTTGACCTCATATTATATGGTTTTTGGTAAATCTTAAGCAAAATTCTCAAAAAAATTGCATAATATATGGCCAGGCGAAATATGTTTTAAGGGATAAGTTCATGAAAATAAATAAATAAATAAATAATTGTAAAGCAAAACTCCAGCCAAAAATTCCAAGACTAAATCTTGGTGCATTGGCTTTTTTTATTGCTTCGTTCACTTATATTCTAGCTCTGCTGTATAGGGACTAAATAAGGGTGAGACCAGGTTACATTTAGGTATTTAAAAAACACATTAGGTGATGTATTAACGAGTAAGCGGCTTCATTCATTTGTGTCTATTATATCGTCCTAGGGTTCGGCATACAAGGAGTCTCATCATATTTCCTAACATACAGTAGAATAATATAAAATTATAGAGTGATATGTAAAAAAAAAAAAAAATTATATATATATACATATGATAGAGTAATATGTAAAAAAAGATAGATAGATGGATGGATGGATGGATGGGTGGGTGGATGGATGGATGGATAGATATAGAGATAGATAGATATAGAGATAGATAGATATAGATAGATAGATAGATAGATAGATAGATAGATAGATAGATAGATAGATATGGATAGATAGATAGATAGATAGATAGATAGATAGATAGATAGATAGATAGATAGATAGATAGATAGATATAGATAGATAGATAGATAGATAGATAGATAGATAGATAGATATAGAGATAGATAGATAGATAGATATAGAGATAGATAGATAGATAGATAGATAGATAGATAGATAGATAGATAGATAGATAGATAGATAGATAGATATAGAGATAGATAGATAGATAGATAGATAGATAGATAGATATAGAGATAGATAGATAGACATAGATATATATCTATATATTTATAAACATACAAATTATAGAGTGATATGTATAAAAAAAGAAATATATATATATATATATATATATATATATATATATAGATCATTGCAGTTAAATTAATCTCATTCAATGTTTAAAAAGCCTCAGATCGGTATAGTACTGCAAAATGCACTATAATTTTCCTACTTCCTATATCACATTTACTTCAATGTAACACAATCTTGCTCATTTGATTAGCATCCATTCTTTGACACGATAACATTTTACATGACACCTCTTTACTCACTGGCAAGATTCAAGCAATTAAGTTTTATTTTTTTACCCCCAAGAGGCTGATGGAAATTAGCACATGAATAAATAACAAGATGCCTCCCACTATACACCACTTTGTTATGAAAAAATGGAAAATTTGATTTTAAATTGCCACTATTTAAGAAATGCAGTATGTTTTAAAAGTGTGTGTGTGTTTTTTTTTTAAATTGTATTTCAGTGTTTTAAACGTAGAAAGTGCTGAATAGGTTGGTTATTTATTTATTAATACTTTATGAGATAAAATAAAAAAAATTAAAAATAAATAATAGTATTAATATTATTTTTTTATTACAGTAATTCAGTCATTGTGAGAAAAGCACATTTAAAATAAATCTCAGCATGCCAAAAGAATTGCAGAATTTAGGTTATATTTTTAAATGCATACAATTACAATAGGCAATAGGAAAAAGCTATTTTAAGAGATAATTTACTCATTAACTTGTAAATATCATTTCAAAATTATAATATAGTATATTGATATAGTATAACATTATTTCTAAATTTAATTACAAATTGATAATTATGCTTATCAATAATAATAATAATAATAATAATAACAACAATAGTAATATATTGTTGTTGCTGTTATTATTATTATTATTATTATTCTATAGCTGCCATATTAGTAATGGTAGTTTTGTTTATGATAATAATTATACATGTCACTGTATCATTTGTCAAAAAAGGTTTAAATAGCTTTCCATTACGTATAATTTGTCATTTATTTTTAACCAGACTTGTTATAATTAGTTCCCATCTCAAATACTCTTGAAAGTCTCCACCATGCCAAATATTATGAAGGCCAGGAAAGGATTTTTTCTTCCTAAAGGCAATCTGAAATTCAGTAACCGAAACTGCCACCGACCTCACAGATGAAATTTGGCCCCTGGGAGTTAATCTGCACATGAACAATTGAGTCTGGTAATTGCATTCATTGTGCTTTCCTCAGAAAAAAAATGCCTGAAAGCAAAATGCATTTTTTTAAAAACTTATTTTTATTGAGTTTTTTTTATTTTTCAATATATATATAAAACAAAATAAAGGATCACTGAAGAAAGGCTTTTTGGTTAACATGTTAATGATGAATACATGAATATTTATTAAATGTACGACAATGAAAATATATTATTCCGCAGAGTTATGGAATAATAAACAAATTAAAATGTTTAATACTCTTACCTCTACTATTTCTGTTACTACCAGTAGTATTAATAATGATGATAAGAATATTAATACTATTTTTAAATTTTTATTATACAGGATGCTACTACTAATATTACTACTAATATTCTTATTTCTACTACTACTACTACTACTACTACTAATAATAATAATAATAAAAATAATAATAATAATTTACTATAAATAACCTGAAAGAGAAGTCTTTGAAGCTTGATTTTATTAATGAATAAATTAATATTTCATGAAAAATAATATGTTATGCAGTAATATATTGTTTTTTTTTTAAATGCTACAAAGCTTTTACTAATCTTTCCTTAGTTAAAATAGTCCTTTGTTGTGTAGATTTGTGACTATAAATATATTGAATTTCCAGCCATTAAAGCACAATAAAACAATTCCATGATGCTTTCAGCGTTTTTAACAGTGCTGCTTCCTTGGCCTGATTCACAACTCTGGCGCAAGTATAAATAGATTTACAGTGACATTTATTGCGGAAAAGAGAGCTCAGGAAGCTATAAAGTTACTTTTGCTAGGAGAGGTGCGCCCATCTGTCCAGCTGTCACTCTGCACATTGTACTGAATGGGGCCCATTGCTCCCTATTCCTGATTAAAAAGGCCCAGGCCATCTGCTGTACAGAGTGGCTGGCGCTGGTGATTATGCATGTGGCCAAACAGAGAATGCTGGTTATTTATTTATTTTGGGTTTTTTTTGGCCTCTACAAAATATCATTGAATTTAAAAGTAGCACAAAAATAATTGTAGTGGTTAAAAAAAAAAAAAATAAAAAAATTATTACAAAATATATCCAAACTTCACATTATACTGTCTTTCCAGGATGGTTTTGCATCTGAACATCCAGCTAATATATAAAACAGTACAGTAGGTTGTGCAGCTTAATTATGTATGTTATTAGCAAGGCAGATGGACAGGTCACCATTATACTTCAGGACTTATCTGGAAAGGAGTACTTCAGGCTGGACATTGAACACATTGTTTCCCTTTATTTAAACATATCAATAATTAGAGCTCTATTAATTATTAATAATGGAGAACAAGAGGAAAAGAAGTCAATGTGTCTTTTCAAAAATGGGCTTTGTCTTAGAAACATAGTTGGTGCACGTAGTTTGCAAATATCCTAAGTGGGAAGAAAATATATTTTTATGCACAAACATAAACAAAAAAACAAAAATCCATCTGGGCCATTTTTTTTTCTTTAGCCAATTCATTTTATTTAATGAAACTTTTATATATATATATATATATATATATATATATATATATATATATATATCATTTTTTTTAATTTAATATATATATATGTGTGTGAATTTTTCCTCCATTATAAACTTTTGATATTTAAAGTCCTGCTCAAGACCAGACAATACAAGACTGCCCATTTTACTAACTTTATTTTCCATAAAGTCATCCTCTTTGCCCTTCTTTGATTTAGTTTTACTTTGTTAATGGGCTCTGGCTGACCCTGATGTCATGGCTAAGCCCAGTCAGTTGTCATTACATTCTCTAATGAGAACACCTCACTTGGCAGTAAGGGAGTTCTCATTAGCCAGGAGAGTGGCAGTTGATGGGGGAAGTCCAGTGGCAGTTAGTAGGGCATAGCCATGAAATCAAGCCTCAGTGATACTAAATCAGAGAGTCATAGAAAAGGCTCTCTTGGCTAAAAAAGGTAACAGCAGGCACCTTTTTTAATTTTTTTTTAAATTTTGTAAACAAATACAGATTGACTTCTAAGATAACTAAACTAGTCGTATAATTTACTCATTAGCTTTACAGGTTCCTTGGGTCAGCCAATGGCATTTTGGAAATTCCAACATGAGATCCCCCTGCCATAATTTCCAACTCTCATCCTGTCCACCTGGGAGCTTCGGATATCTCCAGCCATTCTTGTGTGAGGAAAGAACATACAGAGGGCGCACGGGCCTAGTGCATTAGCATAAAAAAATGTTTAATAATAAATAAAGTAGGTGTTGTACTCACAAACGACAGCAAAGTCAAAGGCACGTCATAAAAGAACAGCTGGGTCAACGCCGCGCTAAGTGACAGTCCGCAATAGGGAGTGTAGACATCCAATAGGCTGACGTGTTTAGAAGGCTTGCCTCTTCCTCAGAGCCCTGACCACGCTGTTCTTTTATGACGTGCCTTTGACTTTACTGTCGTTTGTGAGTACAACACCTACGTTTATTTCTTATTAAATATTTTTTATGGTAATGCACTAGGCCCATGCACCCTCTGTTTGTTCTTTCCTCATTCAGTACATTTGGATTTCTCCGGTCTATTGAGGGCTGCACGGTGTGCATGTTCCAGGACATACTTGATGTGGTTGTAGCCTGCATCAAGTCCATCCCCAAGCGCAGGAGCATTTTTGTTAGCCATTCTTGTGTGTTTCCACTCCAACTGTCTCTATAATATAAAATGAAATAACAATCCAACTGGGGGTATGGGACCTCTCAGCGATAAGTATTATAACTAATGTCAAACTTCAGGCAGCAGTTAAGCACACAAGTAAAATATTCATATGTAAGCTGCTACTAAGGGGTTAAACAACTTGGTTAAGAACCCAACCCAGCCTGCTGAATAGACAATGAAAGATCAGCAGCACATGATGAGGCTATATCTATGTTTTCCCCCCTCCTGTAAGCACAGTTACCATGCTAGACTGGCAGCACTGTTTAAATTAACCTGGGACTAAACTGACTGAAGACTAACAGAAACCTGCTTGACGTAGAGGACTGACCTTCCTCTCTCTGGCAGTCAGTAGTTATAGTACTGCTGTGTAGGACATTACAGAGAACAACCACATTCAAGCACCTATGAATACATAACTCCACCAAACAATTGTGTGCCTTCATCCTTTTGGCAAAAGTTTGATGAAATCTCTTTTCTGTTCTAGCATGACTGTGCCTATGTACAAAAAGCCAGCTCCATAAAAACAAGGTTTGTTGGGCTTGGTGTGGAGAAACTTGAGTTGCTTGACCGGTTGACTGTGTGGGTCCTGACTTCAACCCTACCAAACACCTTTGGGAAGTATTGGAACACCGACTGTGAGCCAGGTCCTCCAACATCAGTACCCAACTTTACAAATGTTCTTTTGGCTGAATGAGTACAAATCCCCCTTCCAAACTTTAGGAGAAAGCATTCCAACATAAGTAGAAGCCAAGGAACATGGGCAACTCTATATTTACATTCATGGAATGGGATGTCCAACAAGCTCATAAAGGTGTGATGGTTAGGTGTCTACAAACTTGTAGCCTCATATTATATTTGCCTGCAGTTCACCCTTAACTTCAAGAGGGTATACAGGTCATTATATACAGCACTGTTAAAAATGTATTTATTTATTTCAGGTATTTATATATCGCCATCAATTTACGCAGCACTGTACATATACATTGTACAGTCACATCAGTCCCTAACCCTCAAGGGGTGTACAATCTAAGGTCCCTAACTCACATTCATACATACACATACTAGGGACAATTTAGACAGGAGCCAATTAACCTACCAGCATGTCTGCAGTTGTTCAAACAATAAGCAAATCGACTGGACATGTTAACCTTTAACATTCTTGAAGAATTTTCAGAATGCATTTTAACATTTCATCCATTTGTTCTGCCAATTTATATTGCATAACTTTATTTAATAAATGTTTGTATTTTAGGGAACATTACTTTTGTTCTATTGAAAAAAAAAAAAAAATCCAATGGACTTGTTCATCAGGAGGCTTTATTAATTTGCTACTTTTTAGCCATTTTCTAACAATGTTCTATCATTTTCAGCCTTGCTGTACTTATTTTTAAGCCCTCATGCACGCTGGACATTTTTACGGCGGCTGTTT
This sequence comes from Staurois parvus, assembly GCF_062004578.1. Lineage (NCBI taxonomy): Eukaryota > Metazoa > Chordata > Amphibia > Anura > Ranidae > Staurois > Staurois parvus. The sequence continues at coordinate 3,383,485 of NW_028318575.1, read as the reverse complement.
TTGGCTTTTGGAGTTTTTTTCTACAGCTAGTAAACTCCCCAGCAGCGGCGGACTGACCATTTGGAAACTCGGGCACTGCCAGAGGGCCCGGGGCCAGTAGGGGGCCCCATGAGATGCCCCTGGTACCTTTTTCATAGGCTTTTTTGAGTTTGGGCAAGGACACAGGGGCCCCATGATCCCCTATTGCCCAGGGGCCCCATGAGTTGTCAGTCCGCCCCTGCTCCCCAGCATGTTATCCTATGTGTCCATACACACATAGGCTGTAATCAACGTTTTTTGGCAGGGGTGTTTTCTGGCTGGAAAAAAAAACAGAACTAGTGGGTTTCTAGAGGAATTTTTTAGCTGTAAAAATGCTCTAACGCTGAAAAATGTGGTAAAACGTGGCAAACCAGCATTTTTAAACTTTTTTTGAGCAAAAAAACGCTAAAAACACAAAGGTGACTAACCGCTAATGCAAAAATGCAAAACAATGCTGAATAACTCGCATTTTTAACGTGACTTTACACAGCTAATGCTACAAACGCCCAGTGTGCATGGAGCCTAATAAGCCACAAAAAATACATGGACATTGGGAACAAAAACCTTTGCATGGATAGTAAGGCTCTGTGACAGCGGAGAAAATAATTACAGCTGAAGGTATGCATAGTTTCTCAGTTAATTCCAAGAACTCTCTGATTGGATGAGATGGATAGAACGGGTAGTGATGTCTCAATTTATCCAATCAGAGAATGTATTCCATTCATTCATGAGAAAATGTTAAGTGTTCTTTGAATGGTGCCCATGCCAGGTAAACGACTGCTTTGTTCATTATGCAGCAGGGCAGCCTCTTGGTACAGGAACCAGAAGTAGAGGTGCCTACCAGTGATTTCCCGCTTCAGTGGGGTCTTCCAGGTATGACACATGCATGCAGTGTATAATACCATTCCAGGTTGGACCACCCTTATCTGTCCAATCACCAGGTGCCCATTTAGCTTGTTAAAGGATCTTCACCCATTATTTTTACTTGGCTCCACTGCATCCTGCCCACCTTCCACTGCACATATAGAGGGTTCTTTTTTTGTGTACGTTTTTTTTTTTTTAATTAAGGCGAGACACTTCTGAACGATGGAAACTGACTGCTGGAAAACGTAGGTTAAAAACGTCTGTTTAGCTGCATTTGCATACCGCGTTTATGAGCGTTGGCGTTTAGAAGCGTTTTTTTAAAGATAACCTCAGGAGACCTTCCAAAATGCCCAGAATGCACTGAAAAACAGTAAAAAAAATTAACTATTTCAGACATTTTGAGAGAAATAGAGAGAGCAGAAGCAGAGAGAGTAGTATTTGTTGAGATTAGCTGTCTTTTCTTGTGGTGTTTGGATGTGTTCCAGCTCATTTCTGTGCAGAAATTATTGCAGCAATGTCTAACATATTTTCTTTCATGTGAAACCTCAAAGTATGGTATACCAGGTCCATTTGAGTACCAGGAAAATGCTTTGCATGCATTTTTCATGATGAAAAAAGGCTCTGGACAGCATGTGGAAATGTAAGAGTTAAAAAAATTTTGCAAACGCTTATAAACGCATTTAGCCGCCGTCTAGCATTTGAAAAGCTGATAACATCTACTCCTGAACGCAAGTTTGGTGCGTTCAAAAAAAGACTGTAAACTCAACTGCCTGTAAACGACTGTAAACGACGATGTGTACATGGACACATAGGAAAACATTAGGGAGAGTTCAGGGGCTGCTGAAAAAAACGCAGAAAAGCTCCTGAACGTGAGTTTATCAGCTGCAGTGTACATGGAGCCTAAAGTTTGGCCAATAAATAAATAATAAAGCCTAGAGTGGTGACATCACCCATAGGCTTCAATGGCCCATACGTTGTCAGCTCTCCGCTGCAGCAGTGAAGTCTGACAGACGGGAGCAGGATCATGTGACCAGTCCAGAGCGGCCTGAAAATAGGTAAGTATCTGCATCTTTCCATTCCATTACAATTCGGTTAGTATAGGTAGTAGGAGAGGGGAGGGGACAGTTTTAATAGTAGTTAGGATGAAGCTGGAATTCCACTTTAAAGCATTTCCAAGCTGGCCAAATATAACTGAAAAAATATGCATACCAATATTTCAGCTTTAATAGTAATACAGAAAATTCGGTAAGTGTATTTTTTTTTTGTTCAAAAAATACAGCGCTTTTGTTAAAAAAATCGAAATGCCAGTCAACTGTATTTTCAGTGCACCAGTCAGTTCTTTGATCTCTTTATAAAAAAGTCAGAAAGGCGTTCAAGATCCCAAAGTGGCGTACCAGAAAATGGCGTACAAATTTTTAGTCTTCCACTTTTCTATTTCCAGGGCCGTAACATTTCTTTGCTGTATCTAAAATCCTTCAGATCTTTCCAGATGCTGCCAGCGCAGCCTAGGCCTGTGACTTTTTTTTAGCTCTGCAGCTTTTTTTTTATTTCATTTCAGTAGCCTATGTGGAACGAAATTAAATTGAATGGCACAGACTGACACCTTCATATTCTGCCGTGACTCCTCACCGTAATAGAAGTTTCTGCACAGATCACCATAAAAGCTTTTCACTCCGAGTCACACATCAAACAAGGTACAAAAGCCTTTCTTCTGAGCACCCGGCTGTTTTGTAGGTCTTGAAGAGCGTAGATGTGGAAAGGGTAAATTCAGCTGGGAGGACTTTAAGAAGCTGATAATTCAAAATGCAAGGCAAATGTATATAAAATGTAAGAGCGTTATCTTCTATATGAAGTTCCATTTAGAAGGCTCTCCGGGGGCCTAGGAACTATATTTAGAAGCGAGGAAGCATCTGCTCATCTTCACACTGTGCATCTGAAACCGACGGTCATTGGTTGCTTAGGCAAGTTCATGGTAGGTCATGGTAGGGTTGTGTTAACTAAAGGAATAGTAGCCAACTGGGGCCAAACTTGGGCTAGAAAGCATGTAAGCAGGTTGGGCACACGAGGTTGCCCACTTAAGAGTGTACCTCTTTTAGATCTTTCCAGGAAGGAGGGTGAGTTCACTTCCTTCCTGGCAGGATCCCCTTAAATATGACGAGAGAAGTAGGTTGTTGGCCATAGGAGGAGGAGCCGTGAGGGGAGACAGCACCTAGGGAGCAGAGACTTTACACCAGGGGTGCCTAACCTGTGGCCCTTGAAGCCCTCTGGTGTGGCTCTCCACCTCCAACTGAATGCAGGAGTTTTGGTGCGCTTTCAAAAAATGCACCATACCTGCAAGATATAGTAGAAATCTAAGACAAAGCGCAGCTAACCTGAACCAGAGTTGAGACCAGGGGCGGACTGACCATTTGGAAACTCCGGCACTGCCCGAGGGCCCAGGGTCAGTAGGGGGCCCCATGAGATGCCCCTGGTACCTTTTTCATAGGCTTTTTTGAGTTTGAGCAAGGACACATGGGCCCCATGATCCCCTATTGCCCGGGAGCCCCATGAGTTGTCAGTCCGCCCCTGGTTGAGACATGTTTTTACCATACACCCCCAACCACTGGTGTAGTGTCAAGGGTCGCAATGGTGACCCCAACACTTGCTCCTGGGGATCTGTGCGGATACCCTTTCACATTCTGTTTTTCATTTGGACAGGATGGGTGGCATATATAGGTGCCGATCCTCTCAATTTTCCTTCTGCAACCACTGAAATCCGGCTTCTCCTCCTCTCTCTGTCACTGGCATTTAGCAGCGACAGGAGAAAAATGTTGATTACGCTCTTCAAAAAAAAAAATTTAAATACTGAACCATTTCATTTCATTGTGGCCCGGTACCAGTTACCAAATCATGAGTGGCTCTCGCTCTTCAAAAAGTTGAGCACCCCTGCTTTACCCTTTTCTTTCCCCCTGGAGGGGGCTCTCCTGGAGTTGGGCACAAACATATATCACCTGCCTGATGGAACTGATGATATATTGCTGATTATATACAGTCTATATTTCTGTAAGGAGCCAAAATTGGCCAGGAGAGTTTTAATGTTAGCACCAGGGGCGGACTGACCATTCAGGTACTCGGGCACCGCTCGAGTTCCCGGGGTCAGTAGGGGGCCCCATGAGATGCCCTTGGTACCTTTCATAGGCTTTTTTGGGTGTGGTTTGAGTGTGGGCAAGGACACAGGGGCCCCATGATCTCCTATTGCCCCGGGGGCCCCATGAGTTGTCAGTCCACCCCTGGTTAGCACTCACGAGTTTCATTTGGGATTTAAACCTTTTTACTATTTTATTAAACATGGCAAGTCCTTTCATGGGCCCCTTGTACAGTACCAGGACACCGCATCCCAATTCCCTTTGGGATTAATAAAGTATTCTGAATGAATCTGAACTGGATACATTAATACAAGAAATTGTGGGGGACTTTTGAGGTTCTAATATACTAGCCAACGCATATATTCTTAGAAAACCAGGACTGCTGATGGAGGAGTAAAGGTCCTATTTTAAAAACCATTTATGGTTAATACTAAAAAAAAAAGAGCCTTAAAGGCTTTTACCCGTTGCCTATGGACAATTTTGGGTATCAAACTATTGCATGTGCTCATCTTTTATATTTTATTTAAAAATGTTGATTATATTGTGTTTGTTTTTGTGTGCACATTAAATTTAGTATAGTTTTTTTTTTTTTAATTTTAACTTTTTAAAAATTTAAAAATAAAAAAAATGTTTTTTTTTGTTTTTTTTTGCTTTGTACAATACATTTAGTGTGGTTTGACAAACAGTTACACAAATATCATGCACCATATAAAGTTGCAACTCCATCCTTTTAATCTACTAAATCTCTGCTTTCAGAAACATATACTATTTTGGAGGGTTAAGTATGTAGTTTTCATGTACAAAATGTCCATTTTAATATGTGTACACAAAATGAAGAAAAAAAAAAGGCTCCAGCAGCGAAAGGGTTAGAATAATTATTTATTGAGAGCAATTCAAAGGCGGCCATTGCTGATCACCCACCGAAAACACATGCAAAGCAGAAAGTGATTTACTAGTAGAAGGTTTTTAGGATCCCCCCATTAAGGATACATGGAATCTGGGGTTCTGGGCTGCTGTCTGTTCTGTCCTTCTTATAATCCACCACTAAAGCCAAACTAATCACCATCACTCCCCAAGTCCCTTCAACTGAGGTCACGTGACCAAATTTCAACTGTCATGTGCAGGGCCATGGATAAGGGGGGTACCACTGGTCCTCCTGTACGGGGCACAGGCCAGCATGGGGGCCCAGGCAGCTTGGTGAATCACAGGGGCGGACTGACCATTTGGAAACTCGGGCACTGCCTGAGGGCCCGGGGTCAGTAGGGGGCCCCATGAGATGCCCCTGGTACCTTTTTCATAGGCTTTTTTGAGTTTGGGCAAGGACACAGGGGCCCCATGATCCCCTATTGCCCGGGGCCCCATGAGTTGTCAGTCTGCCCCTGGGTAAATCAGATGTGGGCAGGGAGGGTGGTCAGCATGGGGAAGGGCGAGCAATTACTGGAACTGATCCCCTGTATGGCTCTCTCTGCAGCAGCTGAAAGCTGGATTCTTCTCCTCTCCCTCTCGTTGGCTTTCACCTGCTGCAGAGAGAGCCATACAGGGGATCAGTTCCAGTAATTGCCCCCCCCCCTCCCTGTGCACCATATGTCTCGCCCAGGCCCCCACCCCCAGAGTGCTGCCGGCTTCCCTCCTCTCCTTCCCAACTGCAAGCATACAATAGGATCCTTTACGATGGAGAGTGGGGGAAGGGTCCAGTAAATATATCACATTTACCAGCCCCTTAATATCCTAAATGAACACAATGAGTGATCTGTACCGATCACTATTCATTAAAACTGAAGCACAGTAAACTGTTTTTTTGGGAGGGGGGGGGCTATCAGGTTGGCTGTATGGGGCCCCGTGGTTTTTTAACAGCAGCCCTGGTCATGTGCCCAGCTGCTTCTAGAGCCTGGAACAACCGTATTTCCAGAATAAGCATTTTTCCAGCTTCTGTTTCTCTTTCTTTACATTCCAAGGCAAACCTGCTGCCCTTGCCTTGATATATTAGAAGAGCTAAGATGAGTTAAAGTGTACTTATCCTTTAAGAAAGAAAAGTTTCTGGCTTCCAGACGTCTATAAGGAATTTCCTATGGTGCACACGTCTCAGGAGATTTAACACAAGAATCCGAAACCACAGAAGATCTTTTAACTCACTTTAAAAGCAGAATAAAGTTGAGCAGAAATCATAAAAAAAAAGCCTCAGACACACAAGTTTATGTATTCTGAAATGCAGCAGTTATGGAGCCGTTACGCGATGCGCCATCAATAAACTTCAGTAGGAATGCATTTTCAAGCGGCAAATATCTTTTGTAACAAGGGGTCACACCATTAAACCTGAGAAAAGAGACACGAGGGAGATGTGATAGGGAATGGAAGAGGAGGCAAACTCGATATAAAAAGCTATATATCACCAGAGACGCTGGGCGCAATATTAATTCCGAGACGCTACGCGATTACTAAGTGCTTGCTGAAATAGTGTACTTTCTTTTGGTGAAGACCTAGCAATGTATGGTAATGTAGGTCACTCGCGAGGGAAAAATATTAATGTTTATTAGAGGGAAATTTGAAAATTAAATACAAAAAAATTATATTTGCAGAAATGTTAACTCCGTTCACTGCAAGGTTGGTAACGGAAAACATGGTAACCTCTTGCCGCCCACTGAGAGCATATGTAAGCACAGATTTAATGCCACACATAGGAGTCTATTGGAGACCTACGTTTCTCTGCACGCTTCCAGCACAGTGACTGAGCTGTCCCAGTGTCTAGTAATGAACAGGAGATGGTGGGATCTGCTCCCCATGATGTGACCACTGTGAGAGCCAATCACAGTGGTCACGTGATTGGGCATAAGGACCCTGTTAATCACTTGAGCTCCAGAGGATTTACCCCCCTTAATGACCAGGCCTCTTTTTGCTACTCGGCGCTGCACTAATTCAACTGATAATTACGCGGTCATGCAATGCTGCACCCAAAGAAATTTACGTCCTTTTTTTCACACAAATAGAGCTTTCTTTCGGTGTAATTTGATGACCTGTGCGCTTTTTATTTTTCACGCTATAAACAAAAAAAGGCCAAAAATTTTGAAGAAAAACAATATTTTTTACTTTCAGCTATAAAAAATATATAGTAAACTCAAAGTTGGTTATAAATTTAGGCCAAAATGTATTCTGCTCCATGTTTTTGGTAAAAAAAATCCCAATAAGTGTATATTGATTGCTTTGTGTGGAAGTTATAACGTCTACAAACTATGGTATAAATACTGCAATTTACGCCATTTTTCTGCTATACAGCGCTGCGCTAGTTTAACGGACAATTACACGGTCATGCAATATGGTACATAAATGAAATTTCCATCCTTTTTTTCCCCACAAATAGAGCTTTCTTTTGGTGGTATTTGATCGCCTGTGCGGTTTTTATTTTTTGCGCTATAAAAAAAAAAGGCTGACAATTTTGAGGAAAAAAAAAACAATATTTTGGACTTTTTGCTATAAAACATGTCCAGTAAAAAAAAAATGCAAAAATCAAATTTAGTCATAAATTTCTGCCAAAATGCATTCTGAGACATGTCTTTGCTAAAAAAAAAAACCCAATACGTGAAAATTAATTTGTTTACGTGAAAGTTTTAGCGTTTACAAATGGCGGGAAAGATACTGGGATTTTTAGGGTTTTTTTTATACTAATAATGGCGGCGATCAGCGAATTATGACGGCGCTCAGGGACTTATGGCAGCAACCAGCGACTTATGGCGGGACTGCGGTGGACATTCTGACATTGGGGGGTACTGACTTGGGGTCACTGACATCCCCAAAAACACTAATACAGTGATCAGTGCAAAAAAAAAAACACTGACACTGTACTAATGGCAATGGGGAGGAAGGGGTTAACTTTATTTTGCAGGGAAGGGTTATAGGAGTGAGGGGAGTGTTTTACTAGGGGGCGGGGGGGGTGTACTCGACGGGACAAGGCTGATCGAGAAAGAGAAACTGTTCTTTCTCAATCAGCTCATCCTCGAGCTGACAGGGAAGTGACAGACAGCACAGCTACTGCAGCTGTGCTGTCTGTCACTGTTTGCCGCCGATCGCCGGGACATAGCCGCTAAGGAGCGGCTGTGACCCGGCAACTGACATCTGCTGCGGTGATCCGCGGGACAGATAGGGTGGTGGCGCGCCTCGCGCGCCCCCTATTTGTTTACAAAACACACGTTTTAAAATGTGGTTTTGCCTGCGAGTGCCGCCCTGCCACCGTATATGTACAGTGGCTGGGCGGCATGTAGTTAATGGACGCCAGGCAGGAAGGGTTTAAACAAATAACTTTTAGCTAAAGTAGTACTTTAAACGAAAAATCACCAGCGCCAAAAAATTATTGTGAAATAATTCCCAAAAAATGCTGTTGCTGCTTAGTGATAACACTAATAAAATAACAAAAAAAAATGTAAAAAACAGCGCAAATAAATATTAACTAAACAACTCAAAAAAACACAAATAATACAAAAAAATCATACAAAGAAAAATATAAAATTGTTGAATATTTCCACTCCAAAAAATATAGAATATGGTGAATAGAATGAAATAAAGTCCTTATTCCAAAACCCTTGACCAGTGTTCACACCCGTTTGTGCTAAAATCACATACCGCACTCACCAGATATTGGTGAAAAAAACACCTTATGTTATGTATGGGATCAGAAATCCTAGATCCCCTCAACTCAGCCTCCAACCACCAGGTAAACATGAAAATCCCCCAATGAAGGTAAGATATATGCCTCAGAACTCCAAACTGTAAATCAGCCTCCAACCTCCAGGACCACCAGAGATCATCAGTGTGTATTCCTCAGGAGTTGGTTCAGCTTTTCACCACTGATCATCCAACTCCGGCTCCCCCAATCTCCCGCACACTGCTCCGATCTCTCCTCTCTGCTCTCTCTAAAGTAGTACTTTTGTTGACTGATTATGGCTATGTCTAATGTTGTAAATATATAGAATGGATAGGTAGCCTCCTCAGCAATGCCACCAGTCTCTAGTGAATGGTTAGGCTACATTCTCCATGATGTAGCCAGTCTCTAGTAAATGGATAGGCTACATTCTCCATAATGTAGCCAGTCTCTAGTGAATGGATAGGCTACATTCTCCATGATGTAGCCAGTCTCTAGTGAATGGATAGGCTGCATTCTCAAGTGATGTCGCCAGTCTCTAGTAAATCAATAGGCAGCATTCTCAGTGATGCCACTAGTTTGTCATGAATGGATAGGCTACATTCTGAATGATGTCACTGGTCTCTATTGATTGAATCCACAGCATTCTCAATTATGTCGACCGCTCTGGTGAATGGATAGACTGTATTCTCATTGATGTCTATGGTCTATAATGACTGGATAAGCTTCATTCTCAATTATGTCACTGGTTTCTAATAAATGGATAGGTTCATCCTCAATGATGTAAATGGTCTCTAGTGAATGGACAGGCTATATTCTTAGTGATGTCACAGGACTCTGGTGAATGGATAGGCTGAATTCTCAGTGATGTCACCATGCTCCAATGGAGGAGGAGTAGTGCCCCATCATTGTTATTAGTGGGAGGAATAGTACCCCATCAGTGGAAGAAATGGTGCACCATTGTTGGTGTCTTTAGAAGGAATAGTGCCTCATATCATTTGGAGGAATAGTGCCCCAGGTCGGATATAAGCTAGCAAAGGGCCACATCTGGCCCTCGGGCCGCAGTTTGGATATCCCTGCTCTAATGAACAGATAGGCTGCATTTTCATTTATGGTCATACATTCTGATGTCACTGATCTCTATTGATTAGCTTGGCTACATTCTCAGTGATGTCATCAGTCTCTCTTGACTGGATAGGCCACAGTCTCGGCGATAATATATATGATAAAAAGTCCAAATGTGGGTTACCAAAAACTCTTACAGTCCTAAAACAGTCCTTGTAGATTCCAATATTAGATGTAGCAATGACTCCCTAAGGAGTTTCTGGACTTGTTTTGTTTCTCCTACCTGTCGTGTGACTACCTGCCCCATTCCTGGACTCAACAGTCCACCCTCAAACCTCTGGCAATAATCAGGCTTCAGTCATGTAGGAGACACAAATACAAATACATCAGTGGTCCATATAGTGATCTCGGTGTAGTTATTCTTTTTTTTATTCTTATTTTGCCTTTTTCTGGATCAACTGTGGACATAGGATTATAACTTTTTTTTTTTTTAATGGTTGAACTGGATGGACTTTTATCTTTTTTCAGACAGACTAACTATGTAACTATGCAAGGGTTGGGTCACTCCATGGACAAATGGTGATGAAAAGTACATGATCTGTGTGAATACATCTCTAAGGCACCCTGACCTAAAACTATTTTTCTGTGTTTGAATTGTTGTTGCATCTTAAAGCCCATAAACAATAGTCTATATTGATAGCATTGCTCTCTGGTGAAGGGATGAGCTACAATGTTAGTAATGACTGGGGATCTTTTGCATGGATGGGCTGAATATTCATTGATGTCACCAGTTTCTAGTGAACCGATTGGCTGTATTCCCATTGATGTCAAGGTTCTCTAATGAATGGATAGGTGGCATTCTCAATGAAGTCATTGGTCTCCAGTGAATAGATTGTCTACAATCTTGATGATGTCACTGGGGCACCTATGAACTAATATATACAAAAGTAACAAGGCAGTGGATACTAAAAGTGGTTGTAAACCTCAGACATGAAATATGAACAAAGCATATTCCTCTATAGTGTGTACTTGTCTCTACTAAGGCCTGGTTCACACCTATGCATTTTTTTAGTGCATTGTGCAGAAACGCACTACTGTCTGTTTAACATGGTTTCCTTTAGGACACGTTCACATCTATGTGTTTTTGAGCCGCTGCATTTTTGGACAGGGGCAGGGACTTTTTAAATGCAACACGGTGTGTTTGGTTCAACAGACCTCAATGGACGTGCAGCAGAAACGCACGTAGTGTTTATTATGCGTTTTGCTTTTTTTTGCAAATAGGAAAGTATTGACTTTGATGCAACTTTGGATGGGTGTGACTTTGATGTAACTTTTTTTTTGATGTAACCGGAAATGCGTCAACGCGTTTCGCCCCTCCCACAGGGCGTTCTCAAGACCGTCTTGAGAACGCCCTGTGGGAGGGGCGAAACGCGTTGACGCATTTCCGGTTTTATTTTGCATGTCCGACGTCACTTCCGGTGAGTGGAGCGCACGCTGAGTGGTGCGTTCCAGCGGCCATCTTTGTGGGATTTATATATGTGTGGTCTCTGTGGAGCTTCTGCTGGAACCTGGGACTGTGATGTGAGATTCTGTGAGAGGTTACCTTGCATCTACTGTTCATCTGGAGAGAAGCTTGCCTTAATAAATATGCCTTTTTAAAGTGAAATTAATGTGAGTGGCCTTAATCCTTGATTTCACATATGAAATGGTGTCTTACAATATCACACTATTTGAGATTTTTTTCTCCCTGGTCGGATGGTGGAGCCCATGTTGGAGGAGAGGATTCCTATAGAGTGGATACGAAAGAGGGTGTAGGATCCCATAAAATTCCTAAAAGGCGTTTTATTCACCTATATCTGGTGAGTGCATTTGATATTGGTTTTCACGGGTGGAAGGTGGAAGTTTCTTTACAAGAAGAATGTGAAAAGATTTCTTTCTCTTTTTTTTCTTTTTTTCTTTTTTTGCACATATATTTTTGAATATTTTTGAACTTTTGTTTATTTTGATGGATTTCACTATTTATATAAGAATTTGATGGACTGCACCATTTAAATTGTATTTTGTTTTACAAAAAAATTTTTTTTTTTTTGCACTTTTTTGATTTTATGTAGAGGTCTATGTTTTGCGCTGTTATTTTATTTTTTCATATATTTGTGTTGTTCACATTGCACAGCAGCAGGATAGTACCTGTAGTAGAGTGTCTCACTAGGCGCAGGAAGATATCTTACAAGATAGAAGTCGCTTTTCAGTAGTACAGGAATAATTTCTAAAGTTGGAGCAACTTTAGTAGTGCTAATTAATACAGCTCTCATTGGCTAACATGGGATTTCACATATCATACGACTTGGTGGTGGAGCAGGGTCTAGGTAGCTCCATGTAGAATGCATTGTACACATGGAAATAGAATACATTTTTTGAAAGAAAGAAAGAAAGAAAGAAAGAAAGAAAGAAAGAAAGAAAGAAAGAAAGAAAGAAAGAAAGAAAGAAAGAAGTAGGATCTAGCAGAAGGGCGACTTTTTTTGTTACAAGTTTTAACCTATATGAGCTTGTTGAACACTGTATTACAAAAACCATGGGCATTAATATGGAGGTGGAAACTGCTTTGTAGTTATAACAGTAATTTGTACCCAGGGACATATTCATGCTGGAACAAAAGAGACCTTCACCATACTGTTGCCAATATACAATTGGAAATATACAATTGTCTAAATGACTTAGGCTGACCATACATTATACAATTTTCTTGAGAAATTTGATATAGATTTTCCAAAAACCATATAATGTGAGGCCAAACCTAAATAACACTTTCAGTTTTATCCAATTAGGCAGGCCCCTGCGCTACATAGTTAAAGGTAAATCTAAAGGAAATTGGGCAGAAATTGGAAAGAAAATGATATAGTGTATGGCCAGCCTTAGTATGTTCCACCATTAACACAACCCTTAAGTCAATATTTTGGAGGGACTTCCATATTCTCTTGGCCAAGTAGCGTAAGTCAAGATCCTTACATGAAGCTGTGTTGGCCTGCAGCATATTTCCACAAGACCTAAGGATGTTGAGTGCCTTCCTTGAATTAATTTATGTCTTAACTGTAATTGGACTTTAAAGCTCTGTAGATTTCTGTAGGATCCAGTGAAAATGCAAACACACAACACAAAGACACAAAGCACATTATCCATAATGCATGTATCTGCAATTCTTTTCATGGGAAAAGCATGAATGATGATGGAGCCAGTGTCTGAACAGAGCAGCCAGAGGACAAGACAAAAATATCAGCCGCTCTGGCTGTCCTGATCAGCTCTCAGATCATTATCGCATGTCCTGCTGAGAATGGAGATATTTGTTTTAGGCTACGTCGGTGCAGATGATAACATCTCCCTAATGGAAATATGATGTTGCAGTGACTCTATCGGCTATTCATCTCATCACCAAATGAAATGCACATGGCTTCATAGACCGGTCTAGATCATTTACTGCAGAATAGGACGGGAGGCGTGCTGCACTTAATTCAATTAACAGGGAAAAGTCCTCTTTCAGGGAATGTAAATGATACAAGTATAACTGTTCTGTAACATCGGTGTAATTCGAAGGATCTCTAGAGTGTAGGTGATGCTTTATCATTTGGGTACATTTTAGTCACTTATGACTCTGAAGATAAACTCACATCTTACAGCAGCAACTAAACATTGATATCATAAGGGGACTACATAGCCACAAGATAGCCAAGCCTGCAGGCATGCTCAATGTTAGGTGCACAGAGCCCTATTATTATTATTACACAGGATTTATATAGAGCCAACAGTTTGCACAGAGTTTTACAAAATAAAGGGAGACAATACATTTACAATACAATTCAAGCCAAGGGGGTTATAGGATCCTGCTTGTGAGAGCAGACATTCTTAACCAGGCAACCATGGAACCCTGGGGTCCCTCCACAGAATGCTAGGGCTTGTGGCTGATTGACATCTCATCTGATTAGTGGTATACCAAAATGAAAATTCTGGTGCTGAAACTGAAACTGAAAATTGAAAATCCACTTGGCTGGAAATGGAAACCGAAATGCACAGTTTTTAAAAATGAATATATATTTTTGGAAAAACATACACTTTGATAAAAAAAAAAAACAATATACAGGTGAAACTCAAAAAATTTGAATATCGTGCAAAAGTTCATTTATTTCAGTAATGCAACTTAAAAGGTGAAACTAATATATGAGACAGACTTGCTGCAAAAGGGGCCCAAACCAAGTACTGAGTACATATGCATGCTTATACTTTTCAGAGGTCCGATATTGTTCTATGTACAATCCTTGTTTTATTGATTGCATGTAATATTCTAATTTTCTGAGATTGTGGATTTGGGGTTTTCATGAGCTGTAAGCCATAATCATCACAATGATGACAAATCACGGCTTTAACTATCTTGCTTTGCATGTAATGAGTCTATCTCATATATTAGTTTCACCTTTTAAGTTGCATTACTGAAATAAATGAACTTTTGCAGGTTATTCTAATTTTTTGAGTTTCACCTGTATACCCCAATTTTTTTGTATGGAATAGGCATACATCTTTTTTCATTCAACCCTTTGGTTGAAAAAAAAAAATGAATCATGCTTGGCCAGCTTAAGACTCAAGGTCACTCAGCTATAATTAGAGATACAGGCAGACACAAGAATTTATAGTCCAAACATAGGTAAAAACAAGGCGCTGGATACAGACTTTTAATGGCTCACTGGGCACACTGGTTCCTGTTTGGCAGCACTCAACGGGGACACCCCTTTAGAAACAGTGACAAGCCAACCAAGATTGGTTTATAGTAGTGGTTCACCGAAATGAAAATTCTGGTCCCGAAACCGAAAATTCAAAATGCAGTTGGCCGAAAACAAAAACCGAAACTGAAATGCGCAGTTTTTAAAAATGAATATATATTTTTTGGATAAAAATACACTTTGAAAAAAAAAAAAAAAAAAAAACAATATATACCCCAATTTTTTTGTAACATAATAAAGAGGATGTTATGGCGAGTAAATAGATACCCAATATGATATACTTTAAAATTGCGCACGCTCATGGAATGGCGTGAAACTGCGGTACTTAAAAATCTCCATGGGTGATGCTTTAAAAATTACTACAGGTTAGCAGTGTAAAGTTACAGAGGAGGTCCAGTGCGAGAAATATTGCTCTTGGTCTGACGTTCATGGTGATGCTTCACATGTGGGGTTTGAACACCATTTACATATGTGGGTATGGCCTACGTATGTGTTCACCACTACGTGTGAGCATGAGGGGACGGGGGCATTTTAAACTTTTTTTTTTTAATTTATTTGTTTCATTTTTATTTTTTATTTTTGTTGCACTGTCCCTTTAAAAAAAATGAATCACTTTTATTCTTATCACAAGAAATGCATGTATCCCTTGTGATAGAAATAATTAGTGACAGGTCCTCTTTATGGAGAGATATGGGGTCAATAAGACCCCACATCTCTCCTCTGCAATGTAAAGCATTGGATCAAAAAAAGTATTGATCTAGTGCTTTAAAAAAAAATTTGTCCGGAACCGAAAGTGACATTGTTCCAGTCCTCCAAGGGCATAGAGATAAGTGGCGGCCATCTTTCCTTCACTCATCTCTATGCCCAGCGCCGGGATGGTTTCTCAGGTAAGGCTGAGGACTATCGAGTGGTTGCCGGTGGTGTCAGTGGCGGGCAGCGACGGCGGGAGGCGGCGAGGGGTGGGGTTTTTTCGGCACCTGTATCGGCGCTCTCTTTCATTTCGGCCAACGTCCGAAAAGAGTGTTTTCGGACGAAATGTTTGGCCACCGAAATGTTGGTGCATCCCTACATCTGATGGTGCCACCATATTTCTGGGTCCAATGCAACTGTCAGTTAAAGTAACGCAATAAAAATGGCCTGGTCAGGAAGGGGAGTAAATCCTCAGGAGGGCAAGTGGTTAATGTTGATGGAGGTCAATTATTGCTAGAAGGGATCTACTGTTGAGGGAGGGGTCTATTGTTGCTGGCTGTTGGATAGTCTATTGACGCTGGCTGCTGGGAGTTCTGTTTTAGCTGCTGGGGGTGCATTGTTGCTGGGGTGGTATTTTGTTTTGGGAGTCCATTGTTGCTGGAGGAATCTATTGTTGCTGGGGAAGGAGGGGTCTATTGCTTCCGGCTGTAGGGGATCTATTTTTCTGCTTTTCTTGTTATCATTAACAAATTCCAAACAAATTATTTAGCACCACGAAATGATGCTTGGCTCTGTCTTCTCTAAAATGAGAGGTACTGGGAGGTGGGACCAAGTGATGGTGCTCGGAGGTGGGTAGGGGGCACAGACAAACAGTGACTCAGGAGGGGGGAGTTGAGAAAAAAAGCTCTGCTTTTCACAATGAAGATTGGTTGTAATCTGGCTCCTCCTTGATGTGGTTTAGCAAACAATACTTGAATTGAACACCCTGAGATTTCCTATTATAATATATTACCCACATGGAAGAAAAATATATTTGAAATATATTTTAAAAATATTCTTCCCAAATATGTTGACATATATTTGAAATGCTACAATTTTCAAAATATATTTTCAAAATATATTTCAATAAATAAATAAATAAATATATATATATATATATATATATATATATATATATATATACTGCATGTTGAATGTGTGAATGTGTTTTTATTACAAAATATATGGAAAATATTTTTAAAAATACATTTCAAATATACTGTATGTCTTTACAAATACAAATCTACATTTTTGGAATGCATTTACAAATATATGTAAGAATATATGTTAAAATTACTTTTTTATATGTTAAAAAAAATCTGAAGAATATATAAAAAATATATATATTTGTAAAATTTTTTGTAATATTTTTGTAAAATATTTTGTAATATATAACAAAAGCATTTCAACATGCAGTATATATATATATATATATATATATATATATATATATATATGTATGTCTGTATATATATATATTTTTTTAAAAAAATATATTGAATATGGACAAAATTGTAGCATTTCAAATATATGTCAATATATTTGGGAAGAAAATTTTTAAAATATATTTTTCTTCCATATGGGTATGCTTGAGGTCCATTGTCACTATACCATTGTGTATAGACAGGGACTCCTAATTTTAGGTACTGGCTGCAATAACGTTCAGAATTTTCATTTTCAGTCTCCATGGGACAGGCTGGAAAACTCCCATTGAGGGTTTACACTGCTCACTGCAATAAAGAGCACAGAGCAGGAATTCAGCACAGACTCTTTAGCGCCTGTGCCATCGGATGATGCTTCAATCAAACTTTTCCTCTCGCAGCCTAATGGCTTCACTGGGATCATCAGCTCTGCATAAATCTCGCTTTCACCATTTAATTGACATTAATAGGCAGATGTACTAAGAGATCCTTGCCAAGGGGGGGAAAAAAAAAGCAGAACAGCCAACATCACTTTGCAGAACAGGAAACAAAGGATCCGACTCTGATTGGAATATCATTGTTGGCATTGAAATGAACCATTGTACAAGCTATACTATAGATTTAATGGACTGTATAATATGTAATGTGTACCATCCTCTCCAATTCTGGGTAAGTGCCTTATATCAAAAAACGGGAAGAGACACACCGAGAATATTTCATTCACCTGATTATACTGTAGGGGAGGAAACACTAAAATCTAAAGAGCTGCATATTATGTCAGTACTATATACTGTAACCTAAAATGAATATGATACAATGCATTATGTCAAGGAGGCTACCAGGAATATATAATAGCATTTATATTTAAAGAGAACACCAGGCATATTAACAAGCTTCCATTTAGTCTATATAAATGTTTGTCGGAAATTGTTCAAGTTACAATTGACAACTGACAACCTACACCAGGGGTGTCAAACTGGTGGCCCTCCAGCTGTTGCGAAACTACAAATCCCATCATGCTTCTGCCTTTGGGAGTCATGCTTGTAACTGTCAATCTTGCAAAGCTTCATGGGACTTGTAGTTTGGCAACAACTGGAGGGCCACCAGTTTGACACCCGTGCCCTACACCATATGTGTCAAACACAAGGCCCACGGGACAAATCTGGTCCACCAGGTCATGTCATGTGGCCCATGCACCTCTCCTGAAGCTGCAGAACCCCTTATCTCTACCCCCATCTTGTCTCAGCAGCAGTCAGCAGAGAGGAGGACAGAACCCCTCCTACAGCTCCTGCACCTCTCTGTGCAGCAGCAGCACCCCTTCATCTACGCCTCCCCTCGTCTCTGCATTCAGCTCCACCATCTCTGGCTCAGGCTTTCTGCTCCCTGCTCACTGCTATCCCTTGTAAACACAGAAGTCCGGCTTCTGTGTGTACAAGTGGTAGCTTGTCTCCAGGGGCGGACTGACAACTCATGGGGCCCCCGGGCAATAGGGAATCATGGGGCCCCTGTGTCCTTGCCCACACTCAAAGCACACCCAAAAAAAGCCTATAAAAGGTACCAAGGGCATTTCATGGGGCCCCTTACTGACCTCAGGCCCTCGGGCAATGCCCGAGTGCTTGAATGGTCAGTCCGCCCCTGCTTGTCTCCCAACGACCCCCACAGATCTGATCTCCTAAGCGGCTCCCACTGAGTGCAGGATGGGGACAAGGAAGATTCAGGTGACTGGGGTGCAGTGCAGATACTGACACCCCCACTGGATGATCTCCCTGCAAGTGAGAGAGGCAGAGCCAAGTACAGTGTGCAGGGAGGTATTAGAGCTGGATGGGTGCTTCAGCTTAATGTAGCAACAAAATTAGGACATGTGGAAGATGGTGGCGCTTTTAAGGATGGGGGGGGGGGGCAGTGGAGGGGGGTTGCATGCAGAGGTCAGAGCTGAAGAGGGGTGAAAGTGAGATGTGCATGGGGGAAGCAGAGGTAAGCAACTGTGGAAGACGGCTGAACTGTGCACTATGTACATAGCGCACCCCTAAACTCTGCACTCTGTGTAAACCCCCCCCCACCCTAACTCTGCACGGTGTAGAGAGTGCAGTCCTGAACCCTGCACTCTGTGTAACCCCCGCCCAAACTCTGCACGGTGTATGGAGTGCACCCCTGAACTCTGCACGATGTACATAGCACACTCCTGAACTCTACACTCTGTGTAAACCCCCCCCCCCGCTTGAACTCTGCACAATGTATACATCGCATCCCTGAACTCTGCACTATGTACCCACCCCCCAAACTCTGCACTATGTATGCAGCGCATCCCTGAACTCTGCACTATGTACCCACCCCCCAAACTCTGCACTATGTATGCAGCGCAGCCCTGAACTCTGCACTATGTACATAACACACCCCTGAACTCTGCACTCTGTGTAACCCCCCCGCCTGAACTCTGCATGATGTATGCAGCGCAGCCCTGAACTCTGCACTATGTACATAGCGCACCCCTGAACTCTGCACTCTGTGTAACCCCCCCTTCCCCCAAACTCTGCACTATGTACATAGCGCACCCCTGAACTCTGCACTCTGTGTAACCCCCCCCTTCCCCCAAACTCTGCACTATGTACATAGCGCACCCCTGAACTCTGCACTCTGTGTAACCCCCCCTTCCCCCAAACTCTGCACTATGTACATAGCGCACCCCTGAACTCTGCAAAATGTACATAACCCACCCCTGAACTCTGCACTCTGTGTACCCCCCCCCCCGCCTGAACTCTGCATGATGTATGCAGCGCATCCCTAAACTCTGCACTATGTACATAGTGCACTCCTGAACTCTTCATTCCGTGTAACCCACCCCCCCCAAACTGCGCACTCTGTATGTAATGCACTCCTGGTATTTAATGCCTCTTTAAGACCCTCCCACTGAGAAATGTAACCACACCCACTATTTGATGCAGTTTGGAGGGGGGGGGGTGTAGGGGGAGGGGAGTTTTTGGGGGGTCGTGGTTCCTGCAACTTTTCTGAGAAAAAAAAGCCCAGGGAAGGAAAGTCTATCAGGAAGCACTGTCACCCTGAAAGGGCCAAGTGACAATGTCTCTTTAATTCTGCGGTTCCCTTTAATGTGCAATTTGCTTCGTTCTCACCTATCCGAGTTGCACACTTACTGTATATAAGGAGAAAGGGAGACGCAACAATGATATTTTAGGCCCTGAAATCATTTGTTAAAGCAGGAATTACAAGCAGAAGGCAGATTTGGGTACGCAGAGAATTTTTATTTTATCATTACCCTAATATTTGCGCAATCCCTACTGCATGAAAAAAGGGGGCGGGCCCATGTATTCCTCTACACCACAGGGGGCCCCGGAGCTCCAGGCTACAATTCTAATAAAGGATTTCTCTTCAAAGTAAAATCAAAGCACAGAATAAACTCATTGTTGCAGCGGGAGAATACCTCTTACATGGTATGCTTTTATTAGTTTTTAAATAAAACATTTACAAATAACAGAACTGTGATTTTCAAAATATCTGTGAAACTTGTGTGAATCACATGACACCCCCAATTCTCCCGCCCATGCAGCAATGCAAGAGATCGCTGCCAAAGTGTAGTCCAACAGCATGAAAGACAGGTCATTTGATTGGAGATACATGTTAATGGGAGCCCTGGTATGACAGAGAGGCAGGAACTGGGGCTGTTGGCATTGACTCGGCTCGTCTTTGCCTTTCGCCAGGTAGAGAGTATATAAGAAGGCAGGAGAAGCAATTTAGAAGCAAGCCATATTGTTTTTCTATTGGAGCCACAAACATCCACGTTCAATTAGTTAATGTATCTAAATCTGCTAGTTCTTTTAACCCTCCCCCAGCATAGGTGTGTGCGCAGGGTGTGCCAGATGTGCCTAGGCACACCCTAATCATCCATAGTTGCCAACAACCTAGATGATATAGAAATTACCGAGATGACTCTCCTCCCCCTACCATCTCCCCCAGCAGTTTCAGGTGCCCCCGCCTCTCATGGAGGACTGCAGAAACATACCCAAGGGGAATCCTGCCTCCTCCTTGCTTTCTACTAGTACTGAAGTTAAGTTTGAGTGGGCAGGATGGTGTTGCACCCGGCATCTGAGATCTCGCCCAATCCACCTTCTTCTGGTGCTGTGTCATGTGTGAGCTGTGCAGAAGAAGGCACAGTGCAGGGGCGGACTGACAACTCTTGGGGTCCCCAGGCAATAGGGGATCATGGGGCCCCTGTGTCCTTGCCCAAACTCAAAAAAACCTATGAAAAAGGTACTAGGGGCATCTCATGGGGCCCCCTACTGACCCCGGGCCCTCGGGCAGTGCTCGAGTTTCCAAATGGTCAGTCCGCCCCTGGCACAGTGTGTGTATGCGGAATATATATATATGTGTGTGTGTGTGTGAGTTTTGGGGTGCACACCCTTATGCAGGGTTCCTCCAGAGGTTTCTAGGGGTTCCTTGAGCTACGAGCAATGTCCGCCTCTCAGATAGGTTCCCGCTGACAGCATTGATATTTTTAGCTATCTATAAGGGGGTAATTCTTCTCAATGACCACAAGTGTAAGGAACATTCTTCCCACTGACCATCACACGATTGTATCATGAGCTGTAGATAAAGTCATTTTTAGCAGGGGTTCCCCGAGACCAAAAAGTAATTTCAAGGGTTTCTGTGTTGAAAAGGATGAGAAAGGCTGGTCTAAACCCTCACAGCTGGGGACCATGAGATATCTTTCTGAAGAGTCTTCAACCCTCACAGCTGGGGACCATGAGATATCTTTCTGAAGAGTCTTCAACCCTCACAGCTGGGGACCATGAGATATCTTTCTGAAGAGTCTTCAACCCTCACAGCTGGGGACCATGAGGCAAGTGTATCTGGCACCAGGTTACCCTGCACATTTGCACAGCTGTAGGGAAGCACTGCAACTTCAGGAACATTGCACAGTACAGGATGGCACCCTTCCCAAGCTTACAGTCCAGAGTCCTGCTGGGGACAGGGGAATGACTGTTGTCACCCCTCTCCCATTCCTGCTGGAAATCACACCTGTCACCCTACTCCAAGTCCTGCAGAACATCTCTCTTGTCATTCCTCTTTTATACTTGCAGAACATCACACCTGCTGCCCCTTTCCCAGCCCTGCAGAACATCACTCTTTTCACCCCTCTCCCATTCCTGCTGGAAATCACTCCTGTCACGCTACTCCAAGTCCTGCAGAACATCTCTCTTGTCATTCCTCTTTTATACTTGCAGAACATCACACCTGCTGCCCCTTTCCCAGCCCTGCAGAACATCACTCTTGTCACCCCTCTCCCATTCCTGCTGAAAATCACTCCTGTCACCCTACTCCAAGTCCTGCAGAACATCTCTCTTGTCATTCCTCTTTTATACTTGCAGAACATCACACCTGCTGCCCCTTTCCCAGCCCTGCAGAACATCACTCTTGTCACCCCTCTCCCATTCCTGCTGGAAATCACTCCTGTCACGCTACTCCAAGTCCTGCAGAACATCTCTCTTGTCACTCCTCTTCTATCCATGCAGAACATCAAACCTGCCGCCCCTTTCCCAGCCCTGCAGAACATCACAATTGTTACCCCTCTCCCATTCCTGCTGGAAATCACTCCTGTCACCCTACTCCAAGTACTGCAGAACATCTCTCTTGTCACTCCTCTTCTATCCCTGCAGAACATCAAACCTGCCGCCCCTTTGCCAGCCCTGCAGAACATCACTACTGTCAGCCTAGTCCAAGTACCACAGAACATCACTTCTGTCACCCTTTCGGCTTCCCAGATCTGCCCCAGCCTCTTCCCAGCAGCAGCACAAAGTAAGGGGGGTGCACTGTAATGTTCGGGACGGTGGGCGACTCTTGACTTCTGATGCTGGGGGGTTTCTTGACAGCTGATGTAAAGGGGGGTGCTCTGGACATCTAGTCTTACAGATACAACCAGTGCCCTTTGAGAGCAACCATAATGCATGGTGCCTGTACTTTATATCTGATGACAGATTTGGAGTTTTTTTTTGGGGGGGGGGGGGGTTTACTGTGAATTGGATTTACTTTCAACAAAAAGCCACAACTGCACGATATTTTCTTCTATAGCAGCTCTGCAGAACATTAGTTCTTATTCACACAGAACTACAGAAGGAGATACCCTAAGGGTTATGAGATAGTGGGCTCCCAGCCAGGGGCGGACTGACAACTCATGGGGCCCCCGGGCAATAGGGGATCATGGGGCCCCTGTGTCCTTGCCCACACTCAAAAAGCCTATAAAAAAGGTACCAGGGGCATTTCATGGGGCCACCTACTGACCCCGGGCCCTCGGGCAGTGCCTGAGTGCTCGAATGGTCAGTCCGCCCCTGCTCCCAGCTATGTCTATAATGAAATGAAACTCAAGTCCTACCTGAGATCACCCCATAGAACAAATACACTCACCGGCCACCTTATTAGGTCCACCTTGCTAGTACCGGGTTGGACCCCCTTTGCCTTCAGACCTGTCTTAATTCTCCGTGGTATAGATTCAACAAGGTGTTGGAAACATTCCTCAGAGATTTTGGTCCATATTGACACGAGTTATTGTTGCCTTTCTATCATCTCCAACCAGTCTGTCCATTCTCCTCTGACCTCTGACATCAACAAGGCATTTTCCTTTCCACAACTGCCGCTCACTGGATATTTTCTCTTTTTCGGACCATTCTCTGTAAACCCTAGAGATGATTGTACATGAAAATCCCAGTAGATCAGCAGTTTTTTTAAATACTTAGACCAGCCCATCTAGCACCAACAACCATGCCACGTTCAAAGTCCCTTAAATCCCCTTTCTTCCCCATTATGATTCTCAGTTTGAACTTTAGCAAGTCGTCTTCACCACGTCTAGATGCCTAAATGCATTGAGTTGCTACCATGTGATTGGCTGATTAGCAATCTGTGTTACCAAGCAATTGATCAGGTGTACCTAATAAAGTGGCTGGTGAGTGTATATTCTGCTGCCCAGCATTAATATTTGAGAACCCTTTCGGTCTTGAAAAGCTCTGGAAGCCAAACGATACAGACAAAATATATTTCCTTCCATCACCGCCCGCCGCACCAGCACATAACTCAGTGGACGGTAATGGACATTTTACAGTAACTGAATGGGCTGCAGTAATTACATCGGAACATTGTGTTCTGATAGCAGAGGCCTGACCGGCTCAATGTCTGTCCAGCCATACCTGCATTCCAAGCAGACAGCCAGGAGAGCAGGGAGGATACGTGATCACATCAGTCAATGGTCACTGAAGATATATGGAGGAAATATTCCAGAAAATAATTGCTACTCTATTGCTCCAGTAAAGCTCCAGGCAAATATCTAAATATATGTTGAAATTCCATTCAAAATGTTTTATTTTTTGTAACTGTGTTTAGGAATCAGCATTTGTACTAAGAAAAGACGGTATTTTAGGGTATTTTTAAGTGATATTAAGGTCCCGGTCACAGCGATCAGACTTTGAAATTGTGAAGTCGCACGATTTCAAAGCCGGATGTCATTCTGACTTGAGGTGCCCAGATGTCTATGCAAGTCAGCACAGTGGCTAAATGGTTAGCACTTCCGCCTGGCAGTACAAGAGTAATTGGTTCAAATCCCAGCCACGGCACCTCCTGCCTGGAGTTTGCATGTTCTCCCTGTTCCTGCGTGGGTTTCCTCCAGGTACTCCGGTTTCCTCCCACATCCAAAGACATGCTGGTCCCGATTACCCGATTTTGACAGGTACCCGTGCCCACTTCCATTACGACTGCTTAGGTGATCAGAAGTGAAAGTTGTCCTTCCCTGCTGTTTTCTGGGACACGTGACTGGTCCCAGAACACTTCAAGTGTTCCTAAACCCCAGACCCTGCATTCACTATATCTGGTCTCCCAGGACCCTGAATTCACTTTATCTGGTCTCCCCGGACCCTGTATTCACTATATCTGGTCTCCCAGGACCCTGCATTCACTATATCCGGTCTCCCCGGACCCTGCATTCACTATATCTGGTCTCCCAGGACCCTGCATTCACTATATCTGGTCTCCCCGGACCCCGCATTCACTATATCTGGTCTCCCCGGAGCCTGCATTCACTATATCTGGTCTCCCTGTATCCTGCATTCACTATATCTGGTCTCCCAGGACCCTGCATTCACTATATCTGGTCTCCCCGGAGCCTGCATTCACTATATCTGCTATAAACTGCTAAATACCTTTTTTAATCCGCAGTTAGAGCAGTCTTGTAACGTCTATCAGTGTCCAGCTGAGCACTGGTTAAAGCTTGTAGGAGTTTTCATTCTGGTCTATGAGGATGCAGAACCCCTGACCCTCTGTCTGGACAGTGCTGATTAGCCCTGTGCTGATCAAATGCACTCTCCCAAGAAAAAAAAAAAAACCTCTAGCAATAAACACCAAACTGAGCATGTGCATGTGACTAAGGATTCAGTCTGTATCAGGTGGTCATTTCAACAAGAGGAGGGGCAGAGAAGACAGGATCAAACAGTCTTTTTACACAATGCAGAGGATTAACCCCTTAGGTTCCACAGTGAGTATAACAAGCATGCTTTACTGCATCTACAGACTGATTGTACTGTTGTGGGTTTAGTAACACTTTCAGGACCATTCACAATTCACAGTGCTGCTTGTACATGCACAGCGGGCACCCGGCTGTGGAGCCGCCCACACTTAAGATGCTGGGGAGAGAGGATGAACAGTGAACCTGGCTGCTGGAAGTACGCCGCTGGATCGAGGGACAGCTGAGTGGCTGTTTTTTAAAACTTGTATTGTTTTTTCAGAGCAGACGGACAACCGCTTTAAGAACTCTGTGTCTACAATATTATTTATATTATTATTATTATTATACTGTTTTTATATAGCGCCAGCATTTTGGCCAGCACTTTACAATATAAAAAGAGACAGTACAGTTACAATACAAGAGGGGTAGGAGGGCCCTGTTCATAAGAGCTTACAATCTAATAGAATATATGACATTTCTGTTCTTGGGTTGAGATAGTCTTTCCCTTGTTCTAAATAAATCATTCCAGCCGTCACTCTTTGCAATCATTTTAGATGTTGACCAGGACCTGCCAGTGTGTAACAAAAGTGGAATCACATCAGAACCCCCCCCCCGTTAGCAGCGGTGTAGAAGGAGCTCGCTATATCTAATTCATGCTCAGCATTCTCACACTTTCCTTTTAATGGAAAGCTCACTGTAAAATATGCATAACCTGAAATTCAATTAGTTCCATTTTGATGCGGTCAGCAAATTGCTTGTAAATTAACAATAGCAGACTAAGAGGAAGTCTCTATCTGTAGTCATTAGCAGGACCTTCTCATTTAAATCTGAACTCGGAGATAAGCACATATGGAGTAGAGTACGAGAGTCCTGTGGATTCTTCCTTGAATCTCGGTGTGCTTTGTGTGTTTCTTCCAGATCTGTGCAGTCATCCAGTGTGAGACTTTCCCTCTGTGCAGGAGCTTCCTCTAAGAAAGACCACTCACTGTTGCTCTCTCTCCTGGTGCAGGGTGACTGGTCTTGTCTCCACCTCCTCCTGTAGTTTTCTGTATGGAGCCTGTAGCGGGTGGAGCCTGCTGAGTCCCTCCCACAGCTCTGCTCTCCTGGTGCAGGGTGACTGGTCTTGTCTCCACCCCCTCCTGTAGTTTCCTGCAGGCAGCCTGTAGTGGGTGCAGCCTGCTGAGCCCCTCCCACAGCTCTGCTCTCTCTCTTGGTGCAGGGTGACTGGTCTTGTCTCCGCCCCCTCATGTAGTTTTCTGCAGGTAGCCTTTAGTGGGTGGAGTCTGCTGAGCCCCTCCCACAGCTCTACTCTTTCTCCTTGTGTAAGGGAACTGGTCTTGTCTCTGCCCCCCTCCTGTAGTTTTCTGCAGGCAGCCTGTAGTAGGTGGAGCCTGCTGAGCCCCTCCCACAGCTCTGCTCTCTCTCCCTGTGCAGGGTTAATGGACTGTCTCCGCCCCCTCCTGTAGTTTTCTGCAGGCAGCATGTAGTGGGTGGAGCCTGTTGAGCCCCTCCCACAGCTCTACTCTTTCTCCTTGTATAGGATGACTGGTCTTGTCTACACCCCCTCCTCCTGTAGTTTTCTGCAGGCAGCCTGTAGTGGGTAGAGCCTGCTGAGCCCCTCCCACAGCTCTGCTCTCTCTCTTGGTGCAGGGTGACTGGTCTTGTCTACGCCCCAGGGGCGGACTAACCATTTGGAAACTCAGGCACTGCCTGAGGGCCCGGGGTCTGTAGAGGGCCCCATGAGATGCCCCTGGTACCTTTTTCATAGGCTTTTTTGAGTTTGGGTAAGGACACAGGGGCCCCATGATCCCCCATTGCCTGGGGGCCCCATGAGTTGTCAGTCCGCCCCTGCTCTGCCCCCTCCTGTAGTTTTCTGCAGGCTGCCTGTAGTAGGTGGAGCCTGCTGAGCCCCTCCCACAGCTCTACTCTTTCTCCTTGTGCAGGGGGACTGGTCTTGCCTCCGCCCCCTCCTGTAGTTTTCTGCAGGCAGCCTGTAGTGGGTGGAGCCTGCTGAGCCCCTCCCACAGCTCTACTCTTTCTCCTTGTGCAGGGGGACTGGTCTTGCCTCCGCCCCCTCCTGTAGTTTTCTGAAGGCAGCCTGTAGTGGGTGGAGCCTGCTGAGCCCCTCCCACAGCTCTACTCTTTCTCCTTGTGCAGGGGGACTGGTCTTGCCTCCGCCCCCCTCCTGTAGTTTTCTGCAGGCATCCTGCAGTGTGTGGAGCTGATGGGTCCCTCCGACAGCTGTGCTCTCTGAAAAGGCTATGTATACAGCACAGTGATGATGTCACTGCTGCTTTTTCAAGGTAATATCTGGGTCTCAAAGAGGCATTTGGTGAAAGCAAAGAAGATTTATAGTCTATTGATTATTGAGGAATATATTTAAATGAAAGATTTGGTGCTCAGAGTTTAGCTAGATGTCGTCCATGGACCTTTTTTTCTGCATCAAAAATGCATGCAGAGTGTTTTCCATGTATTCCAATGGCCCTAGTTCACACCAGTGCAGTCAGTTTCCGGTGAAGAAAAAAAAAGTAAAATGTGCTGCATTTTTTCTGTACAGAGCCATACTGCAACATAGCAAACTACGTCAAAACTGCACCAGAACTGCGTGTGGTGTGAACTGAAAGCAAAAACGTATCCGGAATGCATCTAGAGTGCGATTTTGTAGTGTGAATCGATCCTTAAAGATCCACTAAATCCACAACAGTAAAAATCTGTATATGCAGTAAAGCATGCTTGTTATACTCACTGTGGAGCCTAAGGGGTTAATCCTCTGCATTGTGTAAAAAGGATCCCGTCCTCTCTGATCCTCCCCTTCTTCTACTGTCCCCAATCCATCCGCTAATAGAACAGAGGCTTGGGGCAAGGTGCGCATGCTCAGTTTGGTGTGTATTGCTAGAGAGTTTTTTTTTTCTTGGGAGAGTGCATGTGATCAGCACAGGGCCAATCAGCACTGTCCAGACAGAGGGTCAGTTGTTAAGCAGCCTCATAGGACAATTGGGAGAGAATGAAAACTCCTCCTACAAGCTTTAACCAGTGCTCTGCTGGAAACTGATAGAAGTCACAAGACTGCTCTAACTGCTGATGAGAAAAGGTATTTAGCAGTTTATATTTATTAAAATAATTGCATATCCATGTTCTGTATACTGTGGGAGACCAGATATAGTGAATGCAGGGTACGGGGAGACCAGATATAGGAAATGCAGGGTCCAGGGAGACCAGATATAGTGAATGCAAGGTCCGGGGAGACCGGATATTGTGAATGCAGGGTCCGGGGAGACCAGATATAGTGAATGCAGGGTCCGGGGAGACAGGATATAGTGAATGCAGGGTCCGGGGAGACCGGATATAGGGAATGCAGGGTCCGGGGAGACAGGATATAGTGAATGCAGGGTCTGGGGAGACTGGATATAGTGAATGCAGGGTCTGGGGAGACTGGATATAGTGAATGCAGGGTCTGGGGAGATTGGATATAGTGAATGCAGGTTTCGGGGAGACCAGCTATAGGGAATGCAGGGTCTGGGGAGACTGGATAAAGTGATTGCAGGTTTCGGGGAGACCAGATATAGGGAATGCAGGGTGTGGGGAGAGCGGATATAGTGAATGCAGGGTCCGGGGAGACCAGATATAGTGAATGCAGGGTCCGTGGAGACCGGATATAGTGAATGCAGGGTCCGGGGAGACCGGATATAGTGAATGCAGGGTCCGGGGAGACTGGATATAGTGAATGCAGGGTCAGGGGAGACTGGATATAGTGAATGCAGGGTCCTGTGTGTAGTAACACTTTAACTGTGCCAACAGAATTCTCTTCTTCTCTCTTCTGCTTACCAGGGCTGCTGATAAGGCAGCATAGCCAGCCCACCTGTATGGGGCCCAGGCCCTATCAATTCAATAGGGGGACCCGGGCACCTGGCCTTTTTGCTGAGGCTGATCCCACTGCAGCTCAGCTGCCTTCTCCTCTCCTTCCTTTCAGCTGATGCAGGGAGGAGTGACAGGGGGATCCGTTCCAATATGTGCCCCCCCCCTCACCCTCCCCAGTTCATTCATAACTAAAGCATAGCAAATGTAGTTTGTGAATGAACATGGAGCCTCTGTACAGAGTGCCTCATTAATCTGCATTGCAGCGGAGGCTGTAGAGAAAAGGATTGAGGAATCTATGTCCTCAATCCCTTTCTCTCTCTCAAAAGTGAGACATCAGGGGTCTGTGTAGATTACTGATATTTCACCAAAGCCCCACCCCCAACAGGGCTGTTAAAAGGTAAAAAAAACCCTTTCAGCTAGGCTGTGCGAGGCTCCGTGATTTCTAACAGCAGCCCTGCATAGGACTGAGGAATGATTGCATGTCTGTAGTTCTCCCATCTGTCATATACATCCCCTGCAGAGTCTTCCTGGCCCAGCACCATCACGTGGATTGAGTCACATGCTCCTACATGGCCAGAAGTACCAAGTGCTCCCTCCCACTAGGTGTATTCTGGGGAGGGGAAGTTGATTAAACCAAACCCATTGCTTTGCCCCGAATGGACAAATCAATGGTTTGCTTGAACCACTTCAGCAGAAGGTTTTACTCCCTTCCCTTTACCCTCAGATTGCCCGCCGCACTATCGCAGTCCCAATATAAGTTGCTGATCACCGCCATTACTGGTATAAAAAAATTAATAAAAACCCCAGTATACAGTTGTGACCAAAATTATTCAACCCCCACTGAAATTGAGTGTTTTGGCCAGTTTGACATTGCTTTTGATCATTCAGTCATCTTGCTTACATTTACATTAAAGAGGCACTTGTAGGTCAGACAAATATAACATAACAGTTATAATGAAATAACCACAAATGTCTTTTCTGTGCTCACAGCATTATCAGTTTTATTCAACCCCCAAGTGACATTCAATCTTAGTACTTAGTACAGCATCCTTTTACAGTTATAACAGCTTTTAAACGTGAAGCATAGCTTGACACAAGTGTCTTGCAGCGATCTACGGGTATCTTCGCCCATTCTTCATGGGCAAAGGCCTCCAGTTCAGTCACATTCTTAGGCTTGCGCACTGCAACTGCTTTCTTTAAGTCCCACCAGAGGTTCTCAATCGGATTTAAGTCTGGTGACTGCGATGGCCACTCCAAAATGTTCCAGCCTTTCCTCTGCAACCATGCTCTAGTGGACTTGGAGGTATGCTTGGGATCATTGTCCTGTTGAAAGGTCCAACGTCTCCCAAGCCTCAGGTGTGTGACGGACTGCATCACGTTTCCATCCAATATCTCCTGGTACTGAAGAGAATTCATGGTACCTTGCACACGCTGAAGCTTCCCTGTACCTGCAGAAGCAAAACAGCCCCAAAGCATGATTGACCCTCCACCATGCTTCACAGTAGGCAAGGTGTTCTTTTCATCATAGGCCTTGTTCTTCCTCCTCCAAACATAGCGTTGATCCATGGGCCCAAACAGTTCTAATTTTGTTTCATCAGTCCACAGAACACTATCCCACAACTTTTGTGGTTTGTCCACATGGCTTTTGGCATACTGCAGTCGACTCTTCTTATTCTTTGGAGACAGCAAGGGGGTACGCCTGGGAGTTCTGGCACGGAGGCCTTCATTACGCAGTGTGCGTCTTATTGTCTGGGCTGAAACTTCTGTACCCACATCTGACAAATCTTTTCTCAGTTCCTCAGCAGTCACACGGGGACTTCTCTCCACTCTACGCTTCAGGTAGCGCACAGCAGTCGAAGTCAGCATCTTCTTTCTGCCACGACCAGGTAGCGTTTCAACAGTGCCCTTTGCCTTGAATTTGCGAATGATGCTTCCTAAGGTGTCTCTTGGTATGTTTAACATCTTTGCAATCTTCTTATAGCCATTGCCCTTCCTGTGAAGAGAAATCACCTCTTCTCTTGTCTTCCTGGACCATTCTCTTGCCTTCACCATGTTTGTAACCACACCAGTAAATGTCTAGAAGGAGCTGAGTATCACAGTCATTTTAAAGCTGCCTAATTGGTGCTTATTATGCTTGATTGCTGCTCGGTGACATCCACAGGTGTTTTCAATACCTGATGGAAAGCACCTGTATGAACCTCTGTTCTTCAGAGTGGTAGTCTTTAAGGGGTTGAATAATTGTGGCAATGAAGAAACCACATAAGAACCATTTACTACTGTATTACATAAACAATTGATGTCATTTTAGTTGCATTTGGGTAGTTACAACGTCCTTGTAGGATTTGATTCTGAATACAATTCCAAATGTACACTATAGTCCCTAAACCCCTTTACAGCATTGGGGGTTGAATAATTTTGGTCACAACTGTATATACCACCATTTGTACACGCTATAACTTTCAGGCAAACCAATCAGTATACACTTATTGGGATTTTTTTTTTTTACCTAAGACATGTAGCAGAATACATTAAATACATTTATGAAGAAATCTGATTTCTTAAATGTTTTTATTGGATATGTTTATAGCAGAAAGTAAAAATGATTGTTTTTTTCAAAATTTTCGGTCTTTTTTTGTTTATATATTAAAAAATAAAAAACACCCAGTGGTGATCAAATACCACCAAAAGAAAGTTCTATTTGTGGGAAAAAAATGATATAAATTTTATTTTGGTGCAGATTTGCATGACAGCACAATTACCAGTTAAGGTAGCACAGTGCCGAATAGCAAAAAATTGCCTAGACTTGAAAGAGGTAAAACTTTCCGGAGCACAGGTGGTTAACATAACCATAGTAGCCTGAAGCATGAAGGTATACAGGATCTGAAAAGATCTTGGCATCCAAAATACACGAAAACCTTTAGAGCCCATTCACACTTGTGTGACTTTTCATGCGACCAGGGGCGGACTGACCATTTAGCCACTCCGGTACTGCCCAAGGCTGGGGGTTGATAGGGTGCCCCATGAGATGCCCCTGGTACCTTTCATAGGCTTTTGTGGGTGTGGTTTGAGTGTGGGCAAGGACACAGGGGCCCAGGGGCGGACTGACCATTTGGAAACTCAGGCACTGCCCGAGGGCCCAGGGTCAGTAGGGGGCCCCATGAGATGCCCCTGGTACCTTTTTCATAGGCTTTTTTGAGTTTGGGCAAGGACACAGGGGCCCCTTGATCCCCTATTGCCCGGGGGCCCCATGAGTTGTCAGTCCGCCCCTGCAGGGGCCCCATGATTGCCTATTGCCCGGGGGCCCCTTGAGTTGTCAGTCCGCCCCCGCATGCGACTTTGGAGTCCAGTCATAGGACAAGTCGCACCCCATGTTTCCCAATGAGTACCATTCATATCTGTACAACCTTCAAGTCACAGCGACTTGAAAGAAGTTCCTGCACTACTTTAATCTGACTTTCATGTGAGTTGAGGGCCATAGACTTCAATGTAAACCGTCCAAAGTCTCATGAAAGCCGCACCTGAATGATTTACATGCGACTTGTGTGCGACTTTGTAGGGCACAAACAACCATCATTGGTCAAAGCCAAAGTCGCATCAAGTCGTACTGTAAAGTCGCAATGACAATAGCACGATTTTGAAGTTGCACAAATGTGATGGAGCCTTAGGCTCCTTTTTCTTTTTTAATTGCTGAATGGAAATTATTGCATTGCAGGACCACTCCTCAAATGTGAGCCAAGCATTTGGCTTGTGAATTCGGCGCAGTCCCATTCACTTGACATGTAGCGTTAAGATTGCTACACCACAAAGCAAAGCATTGCAGCCAAGGCAATGTGTGCCCATCCCAGTGGCAACATGTCCCCTTGTAGGTGGGTGGTTGAGGGGGCATTAAAAGCATTCGTCAACTGCCTGCTTTTACCACCCCCTGGCCAACCATGTAAAAGGAACCTTATAGTTGAAAGAACCAAGTCCATCATCTACCAACCCAACTTTCCTCCTTTATGGCATTATGTATATTAAAACATTTAAGCTCCTCTAAAAAATATATTTAGAAAATTCTAAGATCCGTAGACGTTCATCTTATGCCTTCACACACAGAAAAAGCTGATATCATGATATCATCTAATAGAGGAGATGTTTTCATCAATCCTGCAGTTCATGAACCCTATACCGCAGAGAGCCCGCTGTCCACAGCCATAAGTTAGGAATACAGCCTCGCCAATCACAGATGGCCCCCGTGTCACGCCATGTCCCAGGATGTAATAAAAGCAAGTTAAAGGTTGGTTGGAGAAAGCTCAGGGCGCAATATCTGTAAATTATGGTCCAAAAGCCATTAAGTTGCTGATTACAGAAGCTCCATTTCACTTATGTGGACAAAGGGGATAAAGGGCACCGAGAGCAAGGAGAGCCGGCCACCGAGACAAAGATGAGAAGGGACAATGGCTGCAACATTTCATTTGCTTCTTGTAATTTAATAGTGCCGGAAAATTCTCTAGACCTTTACAGAGACCTGACCTGGGCCTCACAGGAGCCTATAATCCAATAACACCCCCACCATCATAGGTTAGGCTAGAGCTGATTTGGGTCAAAGCCCATTTCTCAGGGTGCTTTTAGTTTATTGAAGGAAACCCGCACAAACGCTATGCTGCTGGAGCCTGGATAAGGACCGAACCCTGGACACCAATGGAAACCACTTTAATTCTGATCCAATGGAGTTTGGACCAATGTGAGGCTTTGCTCACACCTTTGAAGGCGATTTTGCACGTGTTGATGTGCATCACTTACAGGGCAGCCCATTAATTTGAATACAAGTAACGTGCAGAAGTGCCTGACCCACACCAAAAAGCATAGTGCTTTGTTACCATCCAGGGGCGGACTGACCATTTGGAAACTCAGGCACTGCCCGACGGCCTTTGGTCAGTAGGGGGCCCCATGAGATGCCCCTGGTACCTTTTTCATAGGCTTTTTTGAGTCTGGGCAAGGACACAGGGGCCCCATGATCCCCTATTGCCCAGGGGCCCCATGAGTTGTCAGTCCGCCCCTGTTACCATCCATTTTGGTGCAAGTGAACTAGTGTGCATTAACATTGCGGGCAATTTGTGCACGTTTCTGCAATGGACAAGTGTGAACGTAGATTAGGTATGTATACACCACCCCTCTGTAGGAGCAGGCACTCGCTGTACTAGTAAAGATAAGAAAATTCTGCCAGGCAGAGGTTGAGTCTCCAGCACACATATGAATACACTGGAAAGGCACATGGGGTGCACAAGTGACCATTATTGTCCATAAAGTTCACAAATTCTTATGACGGATGAAAGGAGCATCAGTGGCCACCATCCTCAAAGTATGGACAGCTCTGTGTGAATGAATAAAAAGAGAGAAGGAAGGAACCACCTAAATTCAGTAATAAATGGGCTGGTTTATACGCAAAAAGTTCAACCCTGAGCTTTCTCTACTCCTCCGGAACCTCTCCCTGCCACTAGTGCTGTCCCTGACAGATGGGTATGCTGTCCCTACACTAGCCACTTCATAAATGTTTGCCAAAACCTGGGGGCAGGAACTTAAAATGACTCTGCATGACCCAAGATGGCCACCATGGTCACCTGCATGCAGCATAACCAACTGGAACGCTGCTGCAGGAAACCAAGGGGACCATAGAGAAACCAACATTCCCCTCCAGCTGCACTGCTGCTCCAGACAAGTGCCACCTACAGTGAAGAGAATGGACTGCACCTGCCTACAAATATGAAACAGTGCAACTGCTTGGCATGGGACCTGGATCACTGTAGTGGTGGTGACTAAAGAGAGAGAAGGGAGGCACCACCTAAGTGCAGTATTAAATGGCCTAGTTTATTCTCAAAAAGTTAAACACTCATAAGATGTGAAGTAATAAAAGGTTCTTCCTGTAAATGAACAGCATCGTCCGCTCCTCTCCCTCCTGCAGGTACCGCCAGCCAGGATCCTGAAGGTTGTGAAGATGTAGAATGGTCATGGACGCCTTGTGGAAACCAGGAAGTCCACGACAACCTGCATGGAACACACGGGCGGATGTGACATCACCGGAAGGCTATGCGCTCCTTCCACAGGTCTACAGATACATTACGGCATACAACTACTTATAGTATATAGGACACCGCAATGTTGGAACTACAAGGACCAGGCGGTTCAATCAGTGCATGTCAATATAGACTCCAAAGGAATAAAATAAACATAAAAATGCTAAAAAGAATTATACAAAAAATGAAATACCTAGCCTCAAAATATTGTACACAATATATACATGATGAAAAATAAAATAATAAAAATACATTATTTTGTACAAAACGCATTGCATTAAAAATAATAACAAAAAATAAATAAATATATATATATATATATATATATATATATATTTATAGCTATAAACTCATAGAAAGAGTCATCATGAAGAAAGTATTTTTGTGAAGGAGAGAAATATGGCAAAAAATGAGTACATAGTAATACCACATGAAATGGAGATTTAAATGTGCAGTGGTGTATTTAGGTTTTGTGCTGCCCTAGGCAACACAAAAACCGGACACCCCCCAGCGCAGAGATAGCCTGACATTGAACAACAACACCCCTTCCCCCACACCTGAGGGAGCCTTCCACTAACACACATTACACCCCCCACCCCCCGACGAGAGAGAGAAAGACACTCACCTTCAATGCTCCAGACATCCTTGGGAATGAGAGTCGAGCTCTGCATACACCATCAAGTAGCCCAAGTAGCCCATAGCCTCTCTCGGATCCTACCTGGTCCCCATGCCGTATGTGTCCTTTCTTCTGTCCTTTCTTCTATCTACTTCCCCTGAAAAGTGCCACCCAGGGGCGGACTGACCATTTGGAAACTTGGCACTGCCCGAGGGCCCGGGGCAGTAGGGGGCCCCATGAGATGCCCCTGGTACCTTTTTCATAGGCTTTTTTGAGTTTCGGCAAGGACACAGGGGCCCCATGATCCCCTATTGCCCGGGGGACCCATGAGTTGTCAATCTGCCCCTGGTGCCACCCTAGGCAAATGCCTTGTTTGCCTTGTGGTAAATACACCCCTGTATATGTGTGCTATATGGTACTTACTATGGATGTCAAAATAAGTGAAAAAAAAAACCATAGACTATATAGGACCTGACCCATAAGGTCTATGGGTTTTTTTTCACTTTTTTTCACTTATTTCTACATCCATAATTTTTTGCCATATTTTTCTCCTCCAGATAAATATCTTCTTCATGATGATAGTAATTGTGCAAATAAACTTTCTTTCTGTGTATAAACTGGTTTGTGTGAAAGTTAGAGCGTCTACAGACAATGGTATGTATACTGAAATTTATGCAGCTATAGATGTTATACCGGTAATGGCGGTGTTGGCTGACTTATAGTATGACTGTGATAGTGTGGTGGGCAATCTGGCGCTAAGAGACATTGGCTGGGAGAGACACTAACTGACTACCAGACAACTGACGTGGCTAGTGACACTAATGCAGTGATCAGTGATAATACAGTACTCTGTACTAATAACACCGGCTGGAAAGGGGTTAACTGCAAAGCGACAAAGAAAACGAGAAGCGCACCAACCTAGCGCATTACCTCAGTAACCAAAATGTATTAATTATAAAATGATACTCACAAACAGCGAATAAAATCAGGCATGTAAGTCCTCAGAGGGACTTGAAAGATAAGGAGCCAGCGCGAATCCCATCACGGGGGTAGATACTCAGTACAGCTGACGCGTTTCGAAGGGCATCCCTTCTTCATCAGAGCTCAAGGAGTTAACTGTGTGACTAACAAGTGTAATGTGTGTAATGTGTGCTGCTTTTATTCACAGATCTGGCTATGATGTTTTCAGGGAAAAGAAGCAGCCAGATCACTGTGTACAAAGTTCTGTGTGCTTGTAAACACAGAACTCTGTACTGTGATTGGCTAAAGCCAAATCATTGGCTGAAACCTGCTGACAAGCTTGATCTGTAGCTAATCACAGCACATGTCACATGTGTGCCCAAAACCCAGAAAAAAGGCCGCAACCTATGGGTACATCACCTAGCCTGCCTGTGCCACCCACCCGCAGTAGATGTACTGTGGGCAGGTGGCAAGTGGTTAAAAGAATACATTTAATGATCTATTGCTACTGTCATTTGTGTCTTTAATAACTGCCCGGGGTTCAGCTTTAAATACAAAACAAAAAAAAAAGTTGTCCTTTAATGATTTTTAGAATGAATACCTAACTGAATAAGATGACATTTTTATATCTGGCTGGAGCAGCTTTAATGATCTGAATTGAAGTTGACCCCCAGTAACACAAAGGCTGTTCTCTGGGGATGAAAGAGTTTCGTGCTGACCCCGGAACTTCCAGAAAGACAAAGAGCACCGCCCATCGTAACACATACACAGAGCTGGAGTGGGTCATGTCATCCCCAAGAGCCATGATAAGACAGTGACAAATGACTGTACAGCCCAGATGCCTTGCATCTTATTAAACAACAATACATTTTTATAGGGGGCTGAGTGTGTGCACGCCATATCCACACAATACAGAACATATATGAAAGCCAAACTCCCGTTGTCCCCCTCTGACACTTGGACATGAACTAAATCCCAAGACAAGATGACCAACGTACCAACCTTTCTGTCACCACGGCACAGCCAAAATCTTTTTACTTTTTATGTTCACCCAATGGGCGCTTATATTTGAAGGTCAAAATTGCATTTTTTTTCGTTTTTGTTTTTTTATTATTTTTTTTTTACATACTGTATATAAATCATTTAGAGACACTATTAAAAAGTACTGTACAACATGAAGGACAATTAAAAAAAGACTTGAACAAAGAAAACACCAACTGAATATACCAGTAAAAAAGACTTTTTGTTCTTTTTTTTATTAAAAAAAGATTAATAAAACAAAAGAATATATCAGTTCATTTAAACACACTTCTTACGGGCAGTTGCTATACAATAATTTACTATGTATCTACTATACTACTATGTATCCAAATGTATATACATTTTAAGGAAGCAAAATGTATAAGTAGTGTCAACATTTCATAACAAACTTCCTATGGCCTTTATTAGTAAATGATTAAAAGGAAGAAGGAGAAAGCACAAGACAATTTCACGATGGATTGATGAAGACTCTACACTATATATGTCAAGCACAATGCCCATGGGCTGATTTCTGCCTGCCAGGCTATTTCATGTGACCCCCATACCTTTCCTGCAGCTGCGGCACCCCCCTCATCTTTGCCCCCACCTTGTCTCAGCAGAGAGGAGAACAGAACTCCTCCGCCAGATCCTGCGCTTCTCCATGCAGCCGCAGAGAGGCTTGTCTCTGTACCCCCCCCCCCCCACGCACACACACACACCTTGTCTCAGCAGTCAGCAGCAGAGAGCAGAACAGAACTCCTTCGCCAGATCCTGCGCTTCTCTGTGAAGCTGCAGAGAGGCTTGTCTCTGCCCCCCCTCTGTCTCAGCAGTCAGCAGCAGAGAGCAGAACAGAACTCCTCCGCCAGATCCTGTGCTTCTCCGTGCAGCCGCAGAGAGGCTTGTCTCTGTCGCCCCCCCCTCTTCTGTCTCAGCAGTCAGCAGCAGAGAGGAGCACAGAAGTCCTCCTACAGATCCTGCGCCTCTCTGTATAACTCGTCTCTGCCTCCCCTGGTCTCAGAATTCAGCAGACTCCGGAAGCTGACTTCTTCCCTCCTCTGGTCCTCCTCCAGGCTCTGCACTTTCTGTTTCCCAACTCTGCCCCCAGCTTCTTCCCAGCAGTAGCACAAGGTGAGGGGGGTGAACTGTGCTGTAAGGGTGGGTGGGGGACTTTTGGTTTCTCATGGTGGAGAGGGGGAAGCTCTAGACATCTCATGTAATGGGGGGTGTGGTGATCTGGACATCTATTCTTACCAGGGGCAGACTGACAACTCATGGGGCCCCCGGGCAATAGGGGATCATGGGGCCCCTGTGTCCTTGCCCAAACTCAAAAAAGCCTATGAAAAAGGTACCAGGGGCATCTCATGGGGCCCTCTACTGACCCTGGGCCCTCGGGTAGTGGCCGAGTTTCCAAATGGTCAGTCCACCCCTGATTCTTACAGATACAACTGGCCCTTTGAGGGTAACCATAATTATTATTATTATACAGGATTTATATAGCGCCAACGGTTTGCTCAGCACTTTACATTATAGTGGGAGACAATACAGTAACAATACACTTCAATACAAGAGGGAATTGAGGGCCCTGCTCCTTGGAGCTTACAATCTAGGATGCCTTCGATGAAAGTTTGACCCCCTTGTCTACACAACATTTAAACCCATATTTTGCAGGTAATCTGATAACCTTCCGAAATTTTAAAAACTTTTTTTCCCTGAAAATTCTTTTTCACAGTCCATTATTTACAACAGTTAATTTTTCTGACTCATTTATTACTTTTTGCCTTTTTCAAAAAAAAAAAAGTTTATTGTGCATTTCACTCCATGCCATAACTTTTTGTTTTGAACTTTAAAATTCTTGAAAAAAATACATCAGGACAAATAAGCAAAAAAAAAAGTGCAATAGATGTCTGCAATATATGCACATTTTTCCCTATCATGTTCCCATGATGCAAATACCAAAAAATATTCTTTGATCAGACAGAAATGTCCTGTTGTATGTTGACAACATGGAGCCTTTACTGTACTGAAAATGCAAAGAATGTTGTGAGCTCCGCCCAGCTCTGTTTTGCTAAACTGGAAAATACTCCCCCCTCTCCTCATCCCTATAACATAGGAGAGAGGTGTTAGGTTGTCCAAGGGAAGAATTGAAAGGGCAGAATAAACTCCTGGAGGTACCACAGTCTGTGCTGTGACAGGGATGTCCAGCGCTCGGGGCTAAAAATGTGAAACTGCACCCCTCTCTCCTGCTCCTAGTGCATGTCGTAGATGGGAGTACCACCCTGCCTGCACTGGCACGCCCATTCTCCACCCCCATGCATCGGCTGCCTATAGTTGACATGGAGGGTGCACTGTGCATGCATAGTCATTCCCATGCTTTCTAGCAGTTGGTGATCTGAGTAATCATTACTGAATTCATAAATATTTGCTGAAAGAATTGGCAATGCTCCAACTCATAAAGTCCATATCTATGAGATGCAGACTAAAGTTTGTTAGTAGTCAGATAGAAAAGCTAAGAAAAGCTCTATCGGGTATTCATGGCTTTCCATACCAACAGAGATTTCATCTTATACTGAAATATCCACATCCACAACACTCATGATGTCATTGGGAAAGGCCAAAGCACAATGATGGAGGATCCTTTGTTGTTTGGTAACATTTAATCGCTAACTCTGTTAATATTTGATATATCAGTTTTGTATTGTTCCTGGCACGTTGTATCATACAGTATGTGGGGTTTTGATGTCACTTTGGGATTCCAGTTGTGAGATTCCTCCATTAGAGATGAGCACACTTCTGAAAAGTTTGTTCAGTTGGGGTTTGGCCAAAATTTTTTACAATTTTCGAAACACCAAAATTTGGAATTTCCAACTGGAAGTCCCATTATAGTCAATGTCTATAGTTTGAATTCACTTTGGGATTCCAGTTGTGAGATTCCGCCATTAGAGATGCGCACACTTTGGAAAAATTTGTTCAGTTGTGGTTTGGCCAAAATTTTTAGCAATTTTCTAAACACCAAATTTGGAATTCCCATCTGGAATTCCCATTATAGTTGATGGCTCAAAGGTTCAAGAACACAAATGATAAAAACTGTCAAACAATTGAGTAAAAAAAGTGGCCTTAGCCTCTTCCTTTAACCCTTTTATGACCAGAGTTTTTTGATGCTTAGACACCCAGACCAAGTTTAGCACCTATGGTCACATGACCTTGGAAATAACTGTAAGAAAGCCCAGTATGTATCCGAACAAGAAGACTGTGGTAAGCTCAAAAATCCAAGCAAACGCACACTGCATGTGTATTAGCACACACCCACAAACATATTAGCGTGCGTGCTGAGCAACGTGTGTGCATGCACATGTGCATGCTCAGCACTGGGGTTGGCGCCAAATGGACTATGTAAGATGAATTGTGACATGAACAGATTGCCGAGTTCCTGCTTTACCTGTGCCCCGACTTGCTATATGTTTCTTCTCATGCACGACCCGGCTTGCCTCTGATCTGTCTTTGGATACCTGTCTACCTGTTGTAACCTCGGCTCATGCTCTTACCCCACTTTGGCCTTATGTTCCTGCCCAGCTGTGATCTGACCCTGGCTTGTATTCTGATTCTGCCTGTGCCTGATGTTCCAGTACCTTGCTGCCTGGTTGTTGATGACCTTTTGGCTTGTGTCCTGTTTTACTCCTGTCTACTAATAAAGGGTCACCATGTACTAGTTGCTGGTTCCTGTCTGGTGCTCCACAGTCATTTGTATCCCGCAGTCAATAGCTTGCACTGCCTGCTACATTGACCCTCATCCCGCTCTGTGTCCTCACACCTCCTATCACCAGTACCAGGGGTATTGGACAAGTGGTGCAAGAGAGGCCCCCTCTCCAGCTCATTCTTCACCAGGTATGTGATAATAGCTCTACAACTAATTTTTCTGATTGATAGCAGATCTGAGAAC
Organism: Staurois parvus; assembly: GCF_062004578.1. Classification (NCBI taxonomy): domain Eukaryota; kingdom Metazoa; phylum Chordata; class Amphibia; order Anura; family Ranidae; genus Staurois; species Staurois parvus. The sequence continues at coordinate 3,341,926 of NW_028318575.1, read as the reverse complement.
TAGGAACACACACAGTTGCACATTCCTAGTTCTCTTCTGCAAGGTAAATTAACATTCTCAAGACAAGGAGCATTTTACATATGGACTGATAAAGTCATAGGTCACTAGATTCTACTAGGGATACTAAAATAGAATGGTGGGACCTGATGTGTACTTGCAGTTAAGGTAAGGGTGTCCAGGCAACAGCAGAAGCAGATATAAGGCAGAAACGGCCTTTGATCCCTTTCTCCCAAAAGCCTGTTGGGAATCCAATCTGCCGAAAATAACATTGAAATTCAGATTCAGCTTGTGACCTCCACAATCACGAATTATGGTCTGAATTTAATGTGAATCAAATTTTGAAACTAAGTGTTCTTTAATGAAGATTTCACTTCCATCCAACTTCCATCATAAGCAAATGAATAGTGTCACACACTCCCTACAAACTTTAAATAGTCTCACCAAAAACATGGACGTTAATGCAGAGCTGGCCACCTATTTGCACATATAACAGACTCTACTCTTCTGGAAAGAAGATTTTGGATTGTGTCTATGGGAATTTGTCATCAAAAGCAAAGGAATAGTGTCACATACTCCCTACAGAATATAAATAGTCTCACCTTAGTTATGGTGAGTACAAAGGAATGACGAGAAAGCCATACAAGTCTTAGTATGGAGCTACGGTTTCTCTACTGTACTCACTGTTGTTATTTTGGAGCTATTGGGCTTGGCAGTATCTAGAGAACATCCATTTCTTTAAAATGAAGGACTACTCTTTACATTAAGGTCCAGGTCCTACCAACATCTTTACCTCTTGAGCCTTCACTATGGTGACACTCTTGCTATGGCTTTGGGCAGTGAAAGAACTAAATATAGGCATCTTGCCACTATAGATTCTGAGAGACAAACCTATCAAGTGATTCAAACTACCAGATCCCATCCCAACTCAAAACTATATTCCATATAGTATGATACTACCATACTATACTAAAAATATTTCATCAAAGAGGAAATCCACAGACAAGAATGTGACCAAATTGTATCCTCCACTTTGTACATCTGCTGTATTATTGTGAAGAAATCTGAAAATAGAGCATAGCAAACCACAGGGTGCACAGAAAACACAGGCCAGCCTTGATGAGAGGTGATGAAATTGATATCCATGTGTTGGCAAAGGTCAATCTGATTTGGGATGTGTGAATAGCACAGAGGGCTGTAGACAATGGGACTTCTTGATGGAAAGGAGAATGATGAGCCTGAAGGAGAGAAGTGCTGACGGTGGCTGATAAATGTTGAGATGGTGAATGACTTAGCTTTAGAGCTATTCACTGCATGTACCTCGCAACTGTCGCTATTCACTACAGATGCACGTGTCACAGCTGTCATTATTCCCTGTATACCTTACTCCACAATGGTGACTATTCCCTGTACTGCTTACATGCTAATTTTTTCCTATACTGTTCATACTATATGGCCAAACATTGATAGACCCCTGACCATCACATCTATATGAGCTTGTTGGACATCCCATTCTAAAACCATGGAGATTAATGCAGAGTTGGCCTGCCATTTGCACATACAACAGCCTCCATTCTTCTGGGAAGGCTTTCAACAAGATTTTGGATTGTGTCTATGGGAATGTATGCCCATTTAGCCAAATGAGCACTTGTGAGGTCAGGTTGAGAAGACCTGGTTCACAATCAGTGGTGTGATCAGGGGCGGACTGACAACTCATGTGGCCCCCGGGCAATAGGGGATCATGGTTCCCCGGTGTCCTTGCCCAAACTCAAAAAAGCCTATGAAAAAGGTACCAGGGGAATCTCATGGGGCCCCCAACTGACCCCGGGCCCTCTTTCCAAATGGTCAGTCCGCCCCTGGGTGTGATGATGCAATAGTCAATGGTGGCATTGGCTAGGCATCATTCAGCCATTTTTGGGTTACTGCGGAAATTAACCTGCCAATCGGAATTACATACACTGCTTAAGAGATTAACAATGTAATGCCCACCGCGTAAAATGTTGACCGGTAACACATTTTTTTCTTTTATTAGATTTTTTTCTTGATTTAAACACGGAGCTAGTTAACTGATTTTTTACACAGCTGTGTGCATGGACCCATTGAAAACAATGGGCTGCATCAGTACTGGGACAGGTTCATCCAGTGCCCAGGGCAAGGGTGCGGAACTGCGGCCCCCTTTCCCACTACTAATGCATGTCGTAGAATGGCTGTGTCACCCTGCAGGAGCCAAAAGGATCGGTCTTGTGCGGGGAGGATCGGCAGGTCAGGTGAGGATATCTTGGGTGTCCTCTCTTCAAGAACAAAACATATGGGCACAACCCTAGTGCACGGGCAAAAAAAAAAAATTCCTGGATTTCTGCTTTAACTTGGTTACTAACTTCTTGACCCCACAATGTACATCCACGGTGTGTTTTGTGTTACAGTTTTTAGCAGACGTGGTTGAGAGTGGGCATGTTAGAGCAGACATGAAGCTACAGCCCACAAGTTGCCAGCCACTGATCAGGATCCTGCATGCAGTATGTGGGTTCCCCCACCCCTACTGCTACACCTAGGCGTTTGCCCCTCCTGCCCACCCCTTGTCCCTGCCCTGGGCTGCATTCAGATCAGTATTTAAAAAAAAAAAGTCTGAACATATAAAATGTTAAAATGTGGCATGTTTGCCTCACGTGTATAAGAGCCCTTATGCTGTTTTAATGTTTAAACTTAAATTTTTAACTGTTGTTGGGAAATACAGTGCCTTGAAAAAGTATTCATACCCCTTGAAATGTTCCCCATTTTGTCATGTTCCAACCAAAAAACATCAATGTATTTTATTGGGATTTTATGTGATAGACCAACACAAAGTGGCACATAATTGTGAAGTGGAAGGAAAATAAGAAATGGTTTTCAATATTTTTGACAAATAAATCTGTGAAAAGTGTGGCGTATATTTGTATTCAGCCCCCTGGAGTCAATACTTTGTAGGACCCCCTTTCGCTGCAATTACAGTTGCAAGTCTTTTTGGGGATGTCTCTGCCAGCTTTGCACATCTAGAGAGGGACATTTCTGCCCATTCTTCTTTGCAGAATAGCTCAAGCTCTGTCAGATTGGATGGAGAGCGTCTGTGAACAGCAATTTTCAAGTCTTGCCATAGATTCTCCATTGGATTTAGGTCTGGACTGTGACTGGGCCATTCTAACACATGAATATGCTTTGATCTAAACCAGATGTTTCGCGTCATTGTCCTGCTGGAAGGTGAACCTCCACCCCAGTCTCAAGTCTTTTGCAGACTCTAACAGGTTTTCTTCTAAGATTGCCCTGTATTTTGCTCCATCCATCTTCCCATCAACTCTGACCAGCTTCCCTGTCCCTGCTGAAGAAAAGCATCCCCCCAACGTAATGCTACCACCACCATGTTTCACGGTGGGGATTGTGTATTCAGGGTGATGTGCAGTGTTAGTTTTCCGCCACACATAGCGTTTTGCTTTTAGGCCAGAAAGCTAAATTTTGGTCTCATCTGACCAGAGCACCTTCTTCCACATGTTTGCTGTGTCCCCCACATGGCTTCTTGCATAATGAAAATGGGACTTCTTATGGCTTTCTTTCAACAATGGCTTTCTTCTTGCCACTCTTCCATAAAGGCCAGATTTGTGGAGTGCACGACTAATAGTTGTCCTGTGGACAGATTCTCCCACCTGAGCTGTGGATCTCTGCAGCTCCTCCAGAGTTCCCATGGGCCTCTTTGCTGCTTCTCTGATGAATGTATTCCTTGCCTGGCTTGTCAGTTTAGGTGGACGGCCATGTCTTGGTAGGTTTGCAGTTGTGCCATACTCTTTCCATTTCCGATGATGGATTGAACACTGTTCTGTGAGATGTCAAAGCCTGGGGTATTTTTTTATAACCTAACTCGGCTTTAAACGTCTCTAAAACTTTATCCCTGACCTGTCTGATGTGTTCCTTGGCCTTCATGATGTTGTTTGCTCACTAATGTTCTCTAACAAACCTCTGACGGCTTCACAGAACAGCTGGAGTTATACTGAGATTACATTACACACAGGTGGACTCTATTTACTAATTAGGTGCCTTTTGAAGGCAATTGGTTCCACTAGATTTTAGTTAGGGGTATCAGAGTAAAGGGGGCTGAATACAAATGCATGCCACACTTTTCAGATATTTACTGTAAAAAATGATGAAAACCATTTATTATTTCCTTACACTTCAAAATTATGTGCCACTTTGTGTTGGTCTGTCACATCAAATCCCAATAAAATATATTTACGTTTTTGGTTGTAACATGACACAATGTGGAAAATTCCAAGGGGTATGAATACTTTTTCCTAGGCACTGTATGTATCTATGTATTATATACTGTATAACTGAAAGTACTAGTATTCGCTCCTCTAAAGATTTGGCCAGCATTGAAAGTTACACTGTAAATAAAAGTCACATACAATCCTGGAAGCATGTCTCTTCCCTCCAGTGAATTGTTTTCACTGTATCCAGCCATTTCCTAAGTGTACATTAATCACTTTGGAAAGTGTGTGAATTTCCCAGTTATTGGAGCGATATAATTCAGATATCCATTTCATAATCACCGTCACATCCACTGGAACTACAAGCATCACAAGCCCTCGAGCTGGTGTTAAGACAAATCAAAGACTGAGCTGCCTCCATTATGATGATAAGCTGTGCTATCAGCATGATGGGAGACTAACCCAATTTACAGCGGCTTAATACGTCTCTGTCATACATCCTCTGTACGCTGAGCTCCCGAGGAGATCAGGACGGATTTGTATCTTTCAACATCCCATCTGGTGCTCACAGAGTTAAAACATTCCATTAAGATTCGAAAATCCGAAAAACTCTTTTTATACAATTAACTATTGTCCCAGTTGCATATCCCAAGAGGTAAATAAGGCCCACCGCAGAGGCCCTGAGCTGCAGAATTTGCCTCCATTCAGGCAATTACTAATCACCAGTAACCGCTGCGGCTGTTGCTTTGGAAGCGGATAGAACGCACATGTTGAAATGTAACGTAACCCTTGACAGTTAACGGGTATGCAAAACCTAAAATTGACCACACATGTAACAATTTTCATACATGCACCAAAACATTCCATAGACTCCCCCAACAATGGTGAACAAATCTCCCGCTGACGATTATTGTATTCCGATAGTCGCCCCTGTGGTTGTCAGAATACCTGAAGGGTGACTGCAGATGATTGACTGAAGTCACTGTATAGCGAAATTTTTTCTTCCCAGCCTCTTCCCTATGCTAGTTAAAACTAAAAAAAAAGTATTGGGATATACATTAAAGAATATGTCACCCCAACATTTCATATTCCTGATATGTGCCTACTGTACCATGTACTTGCATTCAAAGGTATTCCTGTTCTCTTTGTGCCGCAGCCCTCTAGATAGTCAGGAGGAGCTAGTTATTTTTTTTTTTAGAGAGAAATGCTGGATAGCAGCTTGGGCATGAGTCAGCCTGTGTGTGAGTCAGCCAGGTTACCTTGGGTCAGGGTTGAGGGCTCTGCAGATCAGTCCCCTGCTACCTTCCCCTGCTCTAGAGACTTGAGAAAGTTCTATAAGTCAGTGGGTGGGGTGTGAGGAGGGGCTGATCTGAATACTTAGGAGATCTTGACCAATCCCCAGGCATGAGGCTTGGCATGGGGTCAAGATAGCCGTTAGGTATGACTGAGCCTGCTCAGCAGCAGGATAGTTCAGGTAGAAATGAAGTGAGAGGCTGGGATGCAGCAGCCTGGGAGGGGGCCCAGTAGGAAGGGGCCTACCTCCAGGATGAAGCTGAATGGAGGATCTCTCAACCTCAGCAGTCCGTAATGTAACGTAAACCTTGACAGTTAACGGATATGCAAAACCTAAAATTGACCACACATATAAAGATTTTCATACATGCAACAAAACATTCCATAGAATCCCCCAACAATGCTGAACAAATCTCCTACTGATGATTATTGTATTCCAATAGTCACCCCTGTGATTGTCAGAATACCCAAAGGGTGACTGCAGCTGATTGACTGCAGTCATTGTTCAGCCAACTTTTCTTCCCAGCCTCTTCCCTATGCTAGTTAAAACTAAAAAAAAAAAAAATTTGGGATATACATTAAAGAATATGTTACCCCAACATTTCATATTCCTGATATGTGCCTACTGTACCATGTACTTGCATTAAAACGTATCCTGTTCTCTTTGTGCAGCACCCCTCTAGATAGTAAGGGGGAGCTAGTTTTTTTTTTTAGGTGAGAAATGCTGATCAGTTCCCTAATACCTCCCCCTGCTCTAGAGACTTGAGAAGGTTCTAGAAGGCAGTGGGTGGGGGGTGAGGAGGGGCTGTACTGCATTCTTAGGAGATCTTGACCAATCCCCAAGCATGAGGCATGGCATGGGGTCAGGATAGCCGTTAGGTATGACTGATCCTGCTCAGTAGCAGGAGAGTTTGGGTGGAAATGAAGTGAGAGGCGGGGATGCAGAAGCCTGGGAGGGGGCCCAGTGGGAAGGAGCCTACCTCCAGGCAGAAGCTGAATGGAGGATCTCTCAACCTCAGCAGTCCCCTGAGAGTGCACCACTTGTGCAGCAGGGAAGGAGCCAGCCAAGCGGAAGGCCTGAAGGCTGCTACCAACCCAACAAGCTCATAGGAGAGGAAAAGTGAGTAGTCCTACACAACCTGGCTTGGATATGGGGAAAGGGCATTCAGGTGGAAAACCTGACTAGCCCCATCTGAGACTATTGATCTGCAGAGACAGATTCTGGGTCCCCTTGCCCAGATTCACCCAGTACAGCTGGATGAGGAGAGGATTCATCTGGGGTCTGGGGTGGTACATCAGGAGAGGCTTGAGGGCTCTCCAGGAAGAAATTATTTTTTGCTGTATAGAGAGGAGTTGTCCTCAGTTGCAGTTCCTTTGGACATCCCATACACCCCCCAACCTCATCCAAGTTCAATATCCCTTAATAAAACTAAAAAAAAACCAAGCTCAAGGACTACTGTTTACTGTCTTCAGAATGCAAGTCGGTGCAAAATGTGTGTTACCTGGCTGTGTAGGACTATAGAGTGACCCAAATCTTCAGCAACTCCTAAGGGATAGTGCAACATTTGTATTGTTTCCTTTGTGTGAAATACCTGGTGATCCTGCCAGGTCCCCTGCTTTCTTATTTCAGACTGACCACACTGGGCATGAGAGCACACCCATCTCAGCATGGTCAGTTTTCTAGGTGTGCTGGAAGAACAGCTTGCCTGCCCTCCAACAGCCAAGATTTGTGCTGACACTCCTCCCTGCACAGCCATTCCCCAGGAAGATCAATGCACTGCTTCTTCCCCACCCACATCTCTCTAAGCCCCTTTTGCAGCTAAGAACAGAGGGTATGAGATCACTGATAAAGCAAGGAAAAAAAAGTTTTTTATTTTTTTTAATTTGAATACACAAACGTTTTGGCTTTCATTTCTATGTTAAATAGAATGTGTTCTTTTACAAGGTGAGGGTTCACATATACTTTAAGGTGAGCCCATCTATTGCCAATGTTTGCAGAAACTGCTGCCAAATAACACCTACCCAGACTATAAAGAACTGGCCAGCACATAATCATTGCACATAAACTCTGTTCCAGTTTGTCCCCAGAGACCCATTCATGCATGCTCACTGTCCCAGATTTTTTGGGAAAGTCCCACATCTTGGACCTTAGTCCCTATGATGCTGTGGCCCTGGCAATGTCCCAGGATCACAGTGTTGCCCTTGTTGCATGCACAATAAGTCATTACGGCACTCCCCACATAATTAGTGATGGAGTTTAGGCAATTCAATCTAGTAAAAGGGTGGGCAGGACTGAGTGAACACTGGGCAGGCCTGAGGAAGACTGTTGGTAGGACGGGACTAAAATGTTGGTTAGTATATCCTCCATTGGGCTCCACCATTAGTTATTCTCCATTGGGCTCCACCATCCTCGTCTTGCACAGCATAGAGAAGGTGAGGTCAAGCGCAGGGGCAGACTGACCATTTGAGCACTCGGGCACTGCCCGGGGGCCCGGGGTCAGTAGGGGGCCCCATGAGATGCCCCTGGTACCTTTCATTGGCTTTTTCATAGGCTTTTTTGGGTGTGGGCGAGGACACAGGGGCCCCATGATCCCCTATTGCCCAGGGGCCCCATGAGTTGTCAGTCTGCCCCTGAGTCAAGGTATCAGTTTCAGCCCATATGTCAAAGACACCTCTACCTTTCCTGTTCTTGACTTGCTTCATTGTTCCCTGCCTAAAACAGGGTGGCTAGACATGATAACTTGGATTGTCAGTTGACTTTAAAAAACAAACAAACAAAACTGTCTAAATTTGCATATCAGTAAGGCAGGCCATACATTGTTTGAAACTATTGTGTTCTCCTGGTGGTGGGGGAGGCAGAAGAACACAGTGATTACTGTTAATGGCTATGTTAGCCACTAGCAATTGTCGCATGTAAAAATCTGACATTGGGTACAATCAGCCTGCCCATAGATGATTTGAATCTCAGCCGGCCCCTGCGGAACCGCCTGAGATTTGAACCATCTATGGCCAGCTTATCAGTGCTGTTTAGTTTGCTTAGGCTGCAGAATTTAGGAAAGAAGGGGTACATTAAAAGAGCTGATGGAAGTGATTGTGTTTACACTTGGTGATTGGCTCACTTTAAATTAACCTTGTATGGAAATTTTTCAAGTAAAAAAGTTAAGTGAAACTAAGAAAAAATATGTAACATTAGAAGAAAAATGTAAGAAATGCTTTTCTTATACTCCATGTTCCATCCAGACACTTCCTGAGGGTGATGTCAATAAGCTGCACTACAGGACCCTGAAAAAGCTGATGATCCCGAATCTAACAAGAAGATACTCCAGCACTGTCCAAAGGCACGTTTTTGTGGGATTTGGGATCTTCAGGTTTCCCAGGATCCCACAGGAAAGACCAATAAACTCAGCCTGCCTAGGCAAGCATGCCAGAAGCAGGGTGTATGGTGGGTATTTTGTACACTTTTCTTCTGAGGTTATTTTGTTCAACTTGGCTTTTTATACATGGGGCGGCAAGATAAGTATTTTTATGCAAAGTCTGCTTTAATGAGTACAAATTTTATAACATGTAGTAGACTTGCAGGAAACCACACCATGCTAGATTCCAGAGAGTTCCTTTTTGGTTATGGGTCAACCACAATGCTGGTCACAGGAGCCCATTCCTGCTCCTTGTGTCATCCAAAAAGAAGGCCTGCCCATCAATGACATCACTTTGTAAAAGCAAGCTTTATTGAGCCATGTGGGTAAGCTGTGAGTCCCTGCCTGAGAACTGGCTGTCTCTGAAACATCTAAATGTGAAACTCGTTATTGAGAAGTGGTTTATGGGCAGGGACTCACAGTGTGCTCACTTTTCTCAATAAAACTTGTTTTTATGGAGTGGCATCAAAGGTTTGAGGACCTTCATTTCTTACATTTAGAAGAGGGGTGTAGGTTTGGGTGCCAGAAGCTGTGTACCTAGAGGATGCTGTGGTGGAGACCTACAGCACTTACAGCCTTAGTAATCCCATCCCGGGTAATGTCCTGGGATAACGGTGTCACCCTTGTTTGAGATACTGTGCATGCACAGTAATTCTAGAAGTAATTTATTACAGTGATTGAGGGCCATGAGCGTGTGATCTTCACATAATAATATACAGGATTTGGATGATCCACTCCGATTAGTAAGCAGGGTCTGGGCAAGCATAAGACAGACTGTGGATGGTGTCAACTGTGTCCAAGGGGACTTAAATGTTGGAAAGTATGTCCAATTATTCTTTATTGGCCTCACCATCTTGCCTCTTGCACAGCATAGAAAGGGTGATGTCAGAGTGTCAGTCAAAGGCTGCATGTCAAAGACATCTCTGCCCTTCCCATGCTTGACTTACTTCACTGTTCTCTGCCTACAACAGAATGGTTAAAGATGAAGATCGGGATTATCAGTTTGATAAAAAAAAGTCCATATGTACATTTTACAGTTTGTAGAATTGCAGGAAACCACACTGATCCAAACTCCAAAGAGTTCCTTTCAGGTATTGGTTAACCAAGGTGCTGGCTACAGGAGCCCATCCCTGTTCCATGCGCCACCCATGCAGAAAAATGAAGGACCACACACCTATGACACACTTCGTAAAATAAAGCTTTGTTTTATCACAAGTGGGTAGGATGTGAGTTCCTGCCTGAGAACTGGCCATCCCAGACATGTTTATGGTTCAGTTTATGAGTGGGGACTCGCAGCCTACCTGCTTAGCTGCATAAAACTGTTTACGGAGTTACGTCAAAGGTGCGTGGTTCTTCGTTCTTACACTTACGTTGAAGGAGAATGTTGCTTTTGGGTGCCAATAGTTGTGTGGCTACAGGCTGCTGTGATGGAGACCAAGGCCTGCCTGGGGCAAAGTGTTGTAAAGTACCGTGGTCCTGAAAACCAGAGTGTCATTAGAAGCCTTTGAAGGAAATTTTCTCCCAAAGTGACTCCAAAAGTAAACTGCAGACAAGAGCAGTGACTCTTATAGATTTAAATATATTTCTATTTTTTTTTTTTTATTTCTCTGTTCCGTAGCTTTCTTCCTGTCATCCTGCTGCTGATAGGCAATGTTGTCTCTGCCTAGAACACCGGCAGATCATCTGTTTTAACAGGGCTGCTCTAGGGCTATCTGTGCTTACAACTACTTGGCTTTCTTCCATTGCCTGAAGCCTGACTTTGACCTTTTTCACAGAACTCGACTGAGCTCAATGCATGTTAGCTATGGGTTTCTGAAGATTGGCTGCAAGTAGGCCCCACAGCTTCAAGCAAAGCCTTGGCCATACTCAGTGGTGGTTCCAAAAACAGGAGACTGGCAGGCTCTCCAAACAGGAAGACCTTGTCTATTGGCATCACAAGGGCAGTAGCATTTTCTTCTTGAATGTATGAGTAATAGAGTATTGTACAGTGTCAGCCATCAATTGAAGAAGAAGGTTTGGGGTTTTAGTGATACCGTTTATTGAGAATTTAAGATATTGAAGGTACAAACTTTTGGAATGATTTAGATCTCTTCTTCAGGCTTAAGTTAACCCGAAAGAGTGCAACTTCAATATCTTAAAGGTCAAACTTTTAGATACTAAGATACTCACTTTTGCAAGGTTCTTTCTCCTGCTGGCTTCCCCTCCCTCTTATACATTAGCAAAAAAAAGTATTTGAAAAGTAAAAACTTTTTTATTCCTTTATTTTTTTACTTGCTAAATCCCAGTGTAGGCTAGGAGGATGTCACAACATCCCTGATGTGCAGACACGCCAGGGGCCCCAGTTTTGCAGCTGGAATGTGGCGAAAGTCCATACCTCAAACTCTAGCTCTCACCCTCCACTCCCACTGCCAGCTGTCACTTGTAAACACAGAAGCCTTCTGTGTTTATAAGGGAAAACTTTTCTCTCAACAGCTCCCAAAACTAAGAGATCTCTGTACGTATTTTCAGCGGGGACAGATCTCCAGAATCTGAGAGAAAGAATGATCTCCCTGCAAGATGAGGCACAATGCCTACAAGGGGAGGTGCTAGGGCCAGGCAAGGTAGGAGAAAGAGATGTGAGGAAGCTTTGGGAAGGGTGGGGGTTAGGGCTGCACACTGTGCATGGTACACCCCTAAACCCTGCACTCTGTACACAGCACACCCTTGAACTCTGTACGTAATGCACTCCTGAACCCTGCACTCTATACATAGCGCACCCCTGAACTGAACTATACATTCTGTGCATTGTGCACCCCTGAACCTTGCACTCTGTACACAGTGCACTTCTGAGTTCTGCACTCTGTACACAGTGCACTCCTGAACCCTGCACTCTGTACACAGTGCACTTCTGATCTCTGCAATTTCTACATAGCATAATCTGTAAATGTCCGAAGCAGATAGTGCTCTTGCTCCATCACATCTGCTGGTCCTAATCCAGCATCCTGGTTTTGG
>NW_028318575.1:3247500-3325000 GCF_062004578.1 Staurois parvus | reverse complement strand
GAGGCACCCAGATGCCTCTTAACCAAAACAATACTAAAGGATGGAAGGACAGGCTCTGTCAACAGAGAATGACTAATTCAAGTGTTATTAACTCATTGAATATAATTATACGTACTTCCAAGACAAAATGACTATTTGTAGCAATGTGTCATGTGTCATTATGAAACTACGGTTTCTGTTACTGATAGGATTTACATTGTTTTTTTTTTTATATACCGGTATATATATATATATATATTTTTATCATTGAACAGCATCAGAATTCTATGGGCTTGTTCAGCAGACAACAATAATGCCTTATCAGCCATAAAACCACAAGGCCAGCAAATACTCAGCTAAAGTAAAGAAATAAATAATTTAATAAATAAATACATTAATACAATAATTGTTAAAGTAGAGATTTTGAAGATTTCTGCATACAAAAAAAAAAAATTGCCAGTGTCTACTTACCTTCTCCATGACTTAGTGATGCAGACCCCCCCCCCCAGTTCTCTCCTTGGTCCAGTACCATTGGCTTTCTTCGGGTAAAAGGACACTGGCATCATTCTGCCCATTTCCTGTGAGCAGGGGCGGACTGACCATTTGGAAACTTGGGAAACCTGGGAAACCTAAAGATCCCAAATCCCACAAAAATGTGCCTTTGGACAGTGCTGGAGTATCTTCTTGTTAGATTCAGGATCATCAGCTTTTTCAGGGTCCTGTAGTGCAGCTTATTGACATCACCCTCAGGAAGTGTCTAGAACAGGGGTGGAATGACCATTTGGAAACTCGGGCACTCCCCGAGGGCCCGGGGTCAGTAGGGGGCCCCATGAGATGCCCCTGGTACCCTTTTCATAGGCTTTTTTGCGTTTGGGCAAGGAGACAGGGGTCCCATGATCCCCTATTGCCCGGGGGCCCCATGAGTTGTCAGTCCACCCCTGCCTGCGAGCCTGTTGTTCTCCCACTTCCCTGTAGAGGGCGCATCACAAAGGCTAGGCCCACAGTGCTCCAGGACTGAGCAGCATTCATGTCATTATGTGAGTGCTGCCCAGACCTGCCCAGGACCGGGGACTTCTTTCCCTGCATTTCTCGTGGATAGGGCAGCCCATTGAAACAAATGTGCTGACCTACATGCAATGTGCAGGAACGAGCGTGAAAAGCACATGCGCACTTGTGCATGTAGTACTGTGAACCAAGCCTTAAGATGAGTATTGCAGCTATGCTGACTGGCAGCAGGGGAGGACTGACCATTTGGGAACTCGGGCACTGCCCGAGGGCCCGGGGGTCAGTAGGGGGCCCCATGAGATGCCCCTGGTACCTTTCATAGGCTTTTTTGGGTGTGGTTTGAGTGTGGTCGAGGACACAGGGGCCCTATGATCCCCTATTGCCCAGGGGCCCCATGAGTTGTCAGTCCACCCCTGACTGGCAGTACTGTATGGATCTGACTTGGAATCACCCTCTTGCAGTCCCTGTACAGCAGGGCTGGAGTGTGAGAGGAATAAACGGTTCACATGCTGACAGGAGAAGAGAGCAGACTGACATTACTGTGCTGCTTCTCCTTTCACTGTTCAGTCACAGGCTGGGGTGTCAGGATGACCTGGGCTCAGAGGAAGTGGGGTGAATGATACTGGGCACCACACTGAGGACATCTAGTGGCAGAAAATAAATACTGCAAGGGAAGTTTCTGGATTGAAGGTGAGCATTAAAGTAAAAGCTGTTTTTTTATTTTATCTTTAAATAGGCTGTTCATTTTTAGCCTAGAGTTCTGCTTTCAAAGCAGGGACCTTTTCGTGGGGAAGCCAGCACTGTCACTGGAGGTCAGATGGCGCTGACAATGAATTCTTCTCATGCACATATACAACTCAATGGGACTATCACAGCTGCCGTAAGGTTGAAACTCTGCAACTGATCCTGGCGTGTTCGATAATAGAAAAATTACCAGTCAAGGACTATGTTTGGTTGCATTCAATAGATGTTAGCAGGCCAGCAGCAGGATAAAAAATAAACATTCCAGACAGATGATATGGAAATGTATAGATTTGTAGGCATTAGTGCCCGGGATTAAGGCTCAGATCTGAGCACGGGTAGGACAGAACAGTCATATTGATGGGCTGTCCTACCTGCAAGAAATGTGGGAAAATAACTTTTTCGATTTTTAATTGTGCCGCATCAAGCTGCATTGTACTTTGGCACATGCAAAAACGTGCCGTGGGTGTTGATGCGTGGCGGCACCATTAACCACTTCAAGTCCGGACACTTTCACCCCCTTCCAGTCCAGGCCAATTTTCAGCTATCAGCGCTATCACACTTTGAATTACAATTGCGCGGTCATGCAACACTGTACCCATATGAATCCCATGTTTTTTCATGAAACACTGTACCCATATTTTAGCATTTTTTTGAGACAGATAAAAGTTTATTTTGGTGGTATTTATTCACCACTGGGATTTTTATATTTTTCTTGCTATGTAAATAAAAAAGTCCAAACATTTTGAACAAAAAGTGTTTTTCTTATAACAGTTTGCAAATAAATAATATTTCTTCATAAATCTTGGCCAAAATGTATTAATCTATCTTTTTAGTAAAAAGAAAAATTACCCAAATTAGTTTATAACCAAAAATTATAATTTTTCTAAATATTTTTTTACACTTTTATTTTATTTATGTTTTTTTTTAACATACTGTCACCCTAGCCAGGGGCGTATTTACCACAAGGCAAACAAGGCACTTGCCTAGGGTGGCATTTTTCAGGGGGGCAGTACCTCCCCCCCAGAAGAAGGGATGAAAGAAGGGACAAATGCACCATGGGAACCAGGTGGGATCAGAGAGAGGCTGCGGGCTGCTTGATGGTGTATGTAGAGCCTGGCTTTCATTCCCAGGGATGGTCAGAGCTGTGCAGATGAGTGTCTCCAATCACCTGGGGGGGGGGGGGGGTAGTGGAATTCTCTTCTGGGTGGGGGGCAGGCTCTCTCTCAGCGGGAGGGGGAAGGGGGGGGGGTTGTGTTGGTCGGTGTCCAGATTTTTGTGTTGCCTAGGGCAGCACAAAACCTAAATACACCACTGACCATAGCAGTACACTATGGTGACACTGTACTACTACTTGTGGGGGGGTGATGAAGATTTTTTCTTTTTTTACACTGATTGCTTTTACACCCATAAAGGCTGCAAAAGCAATCATTTCTCCTTCTCTCTGGCTGCATTCCTGCAACCATTGAGAAATACTGTGGGAGTTGTGATTGGTCACAGCTTGTCACATGATACAAGACTATTGTGAATAGCCCTCTACCATGTGATCTCTGTGATCATTCACAGATTTCACAAGTAGTAAGCAATGATGTCAGAAGTGACATCTTGTTTACTACTATTCATGTGATCACTGATTGGCCAATCTGTGATCACATGATCGGGACCTCGCACAGAGGTCCCGTACAGCGATCTGTGTTCCTCTGTGTTTGGAGGACACAGCGGGCACCGATCACAGTGCTGCGCGCTCCCAGGGAGCTAACACAGGCAATGGATGCAGGGGGACATTTAGAAATGTTCCCCCGCATCGGCAGCGCTCCCTTCCGGCCGTTTATCGACATGGGCTGCACGGGAAGTGGGTAAGGCACCCTCCACATCTGTTAAAGTGCACCATGTTTCTCTGCAGGTTACAAATCTGGCGCATTCTCCACCCGCAGAGATGTGAACCAAGACTAAGGCTTGTCAGGTAGGGCATGCCAATAGACAAGATGGCTCCTCTGGACAGACTTCTGTAAACAGGCTAACACATGTTCCCTCTCGTGCACGCAGGAATTGGGCACATGTTAATGCAGTTGCGCATACCTGTGTGTGCCAGCGCTCATGTGCGCTTGTGGCAGATGTTGACGCCAAACGGGATATTTAAACTGGGCCAGTTCTCAGGATCAGTGCTGCTTTGTCTTCAGCCTCCTGTATATCCTGTGATCCTATATCCTAATTACAGTTGCTGACCCGGCTTGTCTTGACTACTCTCTGGACTGCACTGACCGCCTGACTCGGCTTGTCTTCTGACCTCCACTTCTTTCTGCTCCATTGGCGTCTGCTTCACTGATTGGTCCCAGATCTGGCTTGTTTCCTGACTACGCTCCGGCCTGTGCCCCGTACCTGATCCGTCCTGTCTGTGTATGACCCGGCCTTCCTGACTCTGCTACTTTGCCTGCTGTTACCTGCCTACCATCCTGCTCTTCCAACTGACCTACAATCTGCTACCAGCAACTGCCTCAGCTGCCCGCTGTCACCAATACCAGCCTGCCTCAGTCTGTTGCCTACCAGCTTACTGAAGCCTTCTGACTACTTCACCTGCCCAGCATTTACACCTGCTCTGCTGCTAGCAAGATTTACAGGCACTCATGCAACTCTGTACCCCTGCGCCTCCGGTGTACACTACCAGGGTCCCTAAGGTAAGTGATACACTTATAGATGCGACTGAGCGTGGGCGCGTTTCCATACATTCCCACACGTCACGTGTAGGGCAGCGGTGGTGGCAGCAAAACAAACTGTGCTTGCAGAATAATTATGGTAGGGGCAGTCTTTTGAGATGTTCTTCTGCCGGCTATCATTAGGGCCCATCAAGAGTGTGGGTGCATTGAATGACAGCCCCAGTTAACCTGCATGCAGTATAGGTACAGTACCAATATGGTGTAGTCTCTGCACAGCTGCAAGGTAGATGTGGTTCAGATGTGATTAAGATTCTGTATAATGGTATAGGTGCAGTCTAGGTTTGGCATAACTACGGTAGAGAGCGCAGTATGGATTGGGTACACTTGGTGTCCTGCTTTCAGTGGCTCAGGGCTGTTTCAGACCAGCTGCTGCACTGCAGCGCAGTGGCTGGTGTGCAGTGTGGTCAAGCTGAGATCAGCGCAGTGATGATGTGCTGAGCTTGGCGGATCCCTCTGTTTCCTTTTTTTTAACAAACTTCTTTGATGTCACACAGACATCTCCTCAAGTTCAAATGCCAACCACGCCATGCATGGTAGTGGATTGCCTCTCACTGTGATGCGCTGAAAAAAAGTAATGCCTGCAGTAATCTTTGTGCATTATGCCCGAATGCCTGGCATATAGGAGTCAACGCATTTTGCCTTGTCCATATGATGGGACCGCACTGGAATAGCCACCCAATGCAGTCCTACTACATCTGATGTGAACCAGCCCCCAGCCCCTGCTAGCGCTATCAGTAATGGGCGAATAGCCCTCTTACCAGTCCCCAGGATTTTGCAGTGATCTCTCGCTGTAGAAGAGGAGCCCTCAGTCTCTCAGTGAGAGCCTCCGGTGATCAGAGGTGGGAAGCAGAGGGTGAGTGGATGCTCTGGTCTTCTTACAACAGCGGTCCAGATGCTGTGATGTGAACAGGGCTGCTCTACCCCTGTGTGTGCTCACTCCCAGTCTTGGATCTCCCTTGGTATGGTCTCCAGCTGGCAGGAGAATATTCAGACAGAAGTACTCTCTCTCTAGCTCTCTCAGTGCCAAGAGTAAGAACTTTCCTGGGCAGATTAATAAAAATCATCTCTACGCTCCTCCCAGTGCCTATTGAGATCTGTAGAGTAAAGAGATTATTCATTCATTATATGGCTGCCATCTCAAACTACAACTACCAGCATTCTCACCACTCTGAAAAGAAGTCTATGGCCTCGCTTGGCTTTAGCTCGCCCCCTGCTGGCTGGAGGAGGATGGTGTAGTGTAACATTAATACTACAGTAGAGGGGGGGAGGCAAATAAAAAGCAATGTCTCCTTCTCCATGTTGTTTTAGCCCAGCACATGGCTACAGGGGCAGTCTAGGTTTGGCATAACTGTGGTATACAGTGCAGCATGGATTGGGTACACTTGGTGTCCAGCTTTCAGTGGCTCGGAGCTTTCTCATTCTGCAATGAAATTGCTCATCATTGTTGTCACACTGAGTATAGGGTAGTCTTAGATGGACGTAATTTTAGGTGGACTTAACCACCTAAACTGTCAGAGTCATTTTAAACTGTGTGACTAGTAGACAGGAATTTTAAAGCAGTATTAAACCTAAAAGCAAACATTTATTATATTGCAGCTTACCAATTCTTAGATGTGATGGCTGCATTAGGTTTCTTTTTTAGGTTTTCTTTTCATCTGGTGATCCAGTCAGCAAGTGTGTTGTTTTTTACAACACAAAGTCTCAGACAGAATGTATCAGTTGACATGGATGTCATGGATTTTTTTTCTTGGGTGAGTGCTTGTGATCAGCACAGGGCCAATCAACGCTGTCCACACAGAGGTCAGGGATTCTGCATCCTCCTAGAGCAAAATGAAAACTCCTCCTACAAGCTTTAATCAGTGTTCTGCTGGACACTGATAGAAGTCACAAGACTGCTATATACTGATGAGAAAAAGTATTTAGCATTTTATATTTAATAAAATAATTGCACTTCCATGTTCTGTGTACTGTGAGAGACCAGATATAGTGAATGCAGGGTCCGGGGAGACCAGATATAGTGAATGCAGGGTCCGGGGAGACCAGATATAGTGAATGCAGGGTCCGGTGAGACCAGATATAATGAATGCAGGGTCCTGGGAGACCAGATATAGTGAATGTAGGGTCCGGGGAGACCGGATATAGTGAATGCAAGGTCCGGGGAGACCAGATATAGGGAATGCAGGGTCCGGGGAGACCAGATATAGGGAATGCAGGGTCCGGGGAGACCAGATATAGTGAATGCAGGGTCTGGGGAGACCAGATATAGTGAATGTAGGGTCCAGGGAGACCGGATATAGTGAATGCAAGGTCCGGGGAGACCAGATATAGGGAATGCAGGGTCCGGGGAGACCAGATATAGGGAATGCAGGGTCCGGGGAGACCAGATATAGGGAATGCAGGGTCCGGGGAGACCAGATATAGGGAATGCAGGGTCCGGGGAGACTAGATATAGTGAATGCAGGGTCCGGGGAGACCAGATATAGTGAATGCAGGGTCCTGGGAGACCAGATATAGTGAATGCAGGGTCCGGGGAGACCAGATATAGTGAATGCAGGGTCTGGGGAGACCAGATATAGTGAATGCAGGGTCCGGGGAGACCAGATATAGTGAATGCAGGGACTGGGGAGAGCAGATATAGTGAATGCAGGGTCCGGGGAGACCAGATATAGTGAATGCAGGGTCCGGGGAGACCAGATATAGTGAATGCAGGGTCCTGGGAAATGAGATATAGTGAATGCAGGGTCCGGGAGACCAGATATAGTGAATGCAGGGTACGGGGAGAGCGGATATAGTGAATGCAGGGTCCGAGGAGACCAGAGTGACTGCAGAGTCCGGGGAGACCGGATATAGTGACTGCAGGGTCCGGGGAGACCAGATATAGTGAACACAGGGTCAGGGGAGACCAGATATAGTGAATGTGGGGTCCTGGGAGACCAGATATAGTGAATGTAGGGTCTAGGGAGACCAGATATAGTGAATGCAGGGTCCTGGAGACCAGATATAGTGAATCCAGGGTCTGGGGAGAGCAGATGTAGTGAATGCAGGGTCTGGGGAGAGCAGATATAGTGAATGCAGGGTCCTAGGAGACCGGATATAGTGAATGCAGGGTCTGCAGAGACCAGATATAGTGAATGAAGGGTCCGGGGAGAGCAGATATAGTGAATGCAGGGTCTGGGGAGACCAGATATAGCGAATGCAGGGTTCTGGGGTTAGTAACACTTTAAAAAAACCTTTATTCCAAAAGGGAAAAAAATAATTATAAAGTGTGAGCTGAAGTTTGGCTTCAGTTTGTTAGTGTATCTAAATCTAATACATTTTACACTCTCCTCCCCAGACTGACAATGCTGCTGTATGCTGTATCTCCCTTGCTCATTCCTCCAGAGTTGTGTCTTGCTAAGGCTACTTTCACACTGAGGAGTTTTTGAAGCGTTTTTATGTTAAAAAAAGCACCTGAAAAGCTCAAGAAAAATGCTTCCCTGTGTTTGTGAATGTATATCTATGTATGTTTTCACACTGTGGCGTTGCGCTTGCGGTGCAGTGTAAAAACTCCTGTTTTCCGCATCTTTGGGGCATGTTCGGTGAGTTAAAAAGACGCCCCAAATCAATGGAAACACGCCTGAAAAATGCCTGTAAAGTGCCTCAAAAATGCCTCTGAAAAGCGTTTTTGGTGCGTGTCCTATAAAACATGCTCAGAAAGCACGGAAAAAACACGGTAAAAATGCAGCAACAACGCCTATCAGATTTTGCTGTGTTTCTGAAGCGGATCAGTGTGAAAGTAGCCTATTACAGGAGGTGTGCTACTGCCCAGATCACCAGGTGAAATCAGAGGGAAAAAAGCCTACAAAAGAAAACTAATGCAGCCACCACATCTAATGATTGGTAAGCTGCAATCTAATACGGTTTTGGTTTTTGGTGTAATATTGCTTTAAAGGATAAAATCACCTTTCGTAACATGTTGCGTGTTACACTCATATTCAGGGTGTAACATGAAACATGTTACAGATGTAGCTTCAGCTTCAGATGCAGCTTCATTAGCTTCAGTGGGAGGCAGGTGAGACATCAGGGATCTTCTAGACCCCTGATGTCACAGTAAAGAGAACCCGTCTCAGCAAAATATGGTCCCCTATGTGACAGCAATAAAGTTAATTGTAAAATAAATGTAAAAATAAAGAAAAATACAGCAACATATAAAAAATAAAAAAGTTACATATCACCACAAACATTGGGGTGGGAGCAATAATTCTAGAACCATCTTTCATGATTAGAGATTTCCTTCTAATTCTTTCCTTCAACCACGGGTTGAGGGAAAGAAAATCACTTGATTCCCCCATCCCTCATCGCTGCTCTATTAAATTCTGACAGTGGAAGGTTTCCCCGCCATCAGAATACAATGATCACTGCCGCTGGATATAGCTAGAGGTAATAATCGCGCAAACAAAACCTGAAGTCCATAGATCACCTTCAGTACCACCAGCCTGTCCATAGGTAGATTGAAAGGAACAGGACGAATTTTGAACCATCTATGGTCGGCTTAAAGCTCCTTTCACCCTTGTGTGCTTTTGCCACGTTTTTCCAGGGTAACAAAAGTGCGTGAAAACTATTCCCCATTAAATCCTATGTAACTCTTCACACTGCGGGTGCTCTGCACTTGGAAAGTCCTGTATACTGCATCTTGGTGCAGTTTTTCAAAAGCGCACCAAAACGGCACCTTCCATTAAAAGTGAATGGGAACACATCAAAAAGTGCAGCAGTGTGAAAGGACCCTAAAGTGATAATCTGTAAAGGCTTTTAATATGACGCCTATGGATAATTCTGGGTATTCTGGGCATTTTGTTGCCTTTGCACGGGCACAGGAAATTTTAAAGCTTGACATGTTGGATATCTATTTACAACCCCATCTTTTATATTTTAGAAACACAAAATTGAGTAATAGATTGTGTGTGTTTTATCAAAAATCTGTGTAGCACTACTTCCACAAGGGCTGCTGAATGTAACTCGTTCTTTCCCAAACAGTACAGAGGCCACCAGTCACCCAAGCAACAGTCCATTCATTTCGACTCCAATAAACAGTCTAGGATTTATTGCTTACAGAACTAACCAGAGAGGGATTGCGGCATGGGATACAAAATGGCTCTAATACAATGGTCTAACCCAGTGGTGGGCAACCTTTTTTTTCAACTGAGCCAAATCTCACCAAAACCACGATTGAAATTTATTTTGAGAGCCACATTTTTAAAACTGAAAATACGTAGGATGGTACACTGTTTTTAGTTTCAATAAGTTTTTATAGTAATTCATCCCCCATAGTAATTCATCCCCCATATAGTAATTCATCCCCCATATAGTAATTCATCCCCCCTATAGTAATTCATCCCCCCTATAGTAATTCATCCCCCATATAGTAATTCATCCCCCATAGTAATTCATCCCCCATAGTAATTCATCCCCCATATAGTAATTCATCCCCCATATAGTAATTCATCCCCCATATAGTAATTCATCCTCCCTATAGTAATTCATCCCCCCTATAGTAAATTATCCCCCCTATAGTAATTCATCCACCATATAGTAATTCATCCCCCCTATAGTAATTCATCCCCCATATTAATTCATCCCTCATATAACTATTCCCCCCCCAAGTAGTAAGCCAAGTCCCCCCTGTGTCAATTCACTTACCTCTGCACCGCGCGTTCCTCTCGCCGTTCCGGTCTTCAGGGCGGACTGTGAGAGTAGCCTAGATCCTCTCACGTTCGTCACGCTGCCCCGCCTACACACATCCTGACAGCCAATCACTGGCTATCAGGATGTGAGTGGCAGCGAGACTGGCCAATCATTGCATTTGAGCGCGCTGCCCTGGCTGTTTTTTTTTTGGATCACGCTGCAGAGTCCCTGCCGCCCGAGAGGAGGGAGGGGAGCGGGCGCCCAGCACACAAGAGCCGCATTAAAGCGTGTAAAGAGCCGCATGTGGCTCGCGAGCCGCGGCTTGCCGACCACTGGTCTAACCCAACCAGGGTTCCATGGAACTCTGGGGTTTCCTCCAGAGACTGCTAAGGATTCCTTGAGCAATGAGCAATATCCACCTCTCAGATAGGTTCCCGCTGACACCATTGATATTTTTAGCTATCTATAAGGGGGTAAGTCTTCTCAATGACCACAAGTGTAAGGAACATTCTTTCCACTGACCATCGCACAGTTGTATGGGGGATTCACCTGTCTCTGAGATCACGCCCGACCAGTCTTCTTCTGGTGGTGCGTCATGTGTGAGAGTGGCAGAAGAAGGTGAAGCATGTATATGCGGAATATACATATATATATATGTGTGTGTGTTTGAGTTTTGGGGTGCATACCCTAATGCAGGGTTTCTCAACCCTAGGGTTCCTCCAGAGGTTTCTAGGGGTTCCTTGAGCCACAAGCAATGTCCGCCTCTCAGATAGGTTCCCGCTGACACTATTGATATTTTTAGCTATCTATAAGGGGGTATTTCTTCTCAATGACCACAAGTTTAAGGAACATTCTTCCCACTGACCATCACACGATTGTATCATGAGCTGTAGATACAGTAATTTTTAGCAGGGGTTCTCCCGAGAACCAAAAAGTCATTTCAAGGGTTCCTGTGTTGAAAAGGTTGAGAAAGGCTGGTCTAAACCCTCACAGCTGGGGACCATGAGATATCTTTCTGAACAGTCTTCAAACCTCACAGCTGGGGACCATGAGGCAAGTCTATCTGGTACCAGGTTACCCTGCACATTTGCACAGCTGTAGGGAAGCACTGCAACTTCAGGAACATTGCACAGTACAGGATGGCACCCTTCACAAGCTCACAGTCCAGAGTCCTGCTGGGGAGAGGGGAATGGCCAGTATTTGAGACCCTATGAGAGTTGTCTCAGTCAGAGCAACATCTGGCACTTATATCCCAAAAGCACACAGTCACCAGAAATCAGTATAGGCTCATTACTCACATGTCCCCAGGACAGCTGCCACTTTACAGCTTCCTCCAAACACCACCCAGTGAGTGAGACAGCCCTTCTCTAGACTAGATCCCTTTGGTGAAGTCCTGCCACCAGTTCCAGGTTCCTTTCAAGGTCTCCAGCCCCGAGACTTCAGAGAACAGCAGCACAATCCAAAAGCTTTCTTCAAGGTTGGGAACTTCTCTTTGTTGGGGAAGTCCAGGACTTCAGAGTATTTATCAGCTTCCCAGCCACCATCTGGGCACACTCCCCAGAGACTGGCTAGGCCCTGATTAAGCTGGTGATTTGAAACCCCTCCCAAACTGAAGTAGGAAGCAATCAAACTCCCAGCCTGTGAAACCCTGAAAAAAAAGTTCAGTGTGCTGGGAAACTGTCCACCCCAGGTGTTTTTTTACCCCCCGCAAACGTACTATGGCCTTTTGGACTTCCTATGGAGAGATACTCAAATCTAACTGATTCCTGCCAGAGGCTTCTAATGTAGGAAACAGGACCGCATCAAGGAACGTAGCAAGTTCAATCTCAGTAAACTGGGCCCTAGTATGCAACCTCCCAGAAAATCTCCAGAAAATGATCAATAACCACTTGTGGACCACCCATTCGCAATGTCCTGCCGCAGTCAGCAAAGCAACATACCTGTATGTCGCTGCCTACTTCCGGACATGCATGGGCTTTCCCCGACCAGCACCTGATGTGATTGTATATAGTGGGAGCCTGTCAGCAGTCCTGGCCAATGATTCAAGGCCAGGACCAAGTGATGAGCTGTGTCCAATCACAGCCCAGAGCTCTGTGTTGACATTCAACATAGGGCTCAGATGGAACGATTTCTTTGTTTCTCATCCCTACAAAGCAGGGATGAGAAACTAGGAGATCATTAGTAAGAGCAGCACATTTTACACATATTACACATAGTTAGGCACATATTTAACTCCTTGATCGTCCTAGATGTTATCCCCTTCCCAGCCAGTGTCATTAGTACAGTGACAGTGTATAGTATTATCACAGATCACTGTATTAATGTCACTGGTGATGTCAGTGGCACAGTTAGCCAGTTCCCCCCAGTCCCGTTTTAAATCGCATTAGTAGTTAAAACAAAAAAAATCATTATACATCCCATAGTTTGTAGGCACTATAACTTTCACACAAACCAATCAATATACACTTATTAGGATTAGATGTTTTTAATTGTTTTATATGTTTTGTAGCAGAAATGAAAGAAAAAAGGAGTTTTTTTTCAAACTTTTCGGTCTTTTTTCATTTTTGTCACAAAAACAAAAACCCCAGTGGTGATCAAATTCCACCAAAAAAAAGCTCTATTTGTGTGAAAAAAATGATATACAATACAAATTTTTGTTTGGGTACGGTGTTGCATGACTGCACAATTACCAGTTAAAGCAGCACAGTGCTGAATAGCAAAAAAATGACCTGGTCATGAAAGGGGTAAAATCTTCCAGAGCTAAAAGCTTCATTCACATTTGTTCGACTTGTCATGTGACTTTGGTTAATTAAATCTAGGGAAATTAAGAGGTGGCCAGCCGAGTCCCAAACGCCCCCAATATGTGTAGGAGTAAATTGATCCATAGCGAGTCAAGCCAGCAGCCGCCCATTCTTATCGCCGTATTCAAACACCCTCTGAGCAGAATGTAACAGAAACGTCTTGGTCTGTTCTACCTGAAAGGAGAGAGTTCTCTTAGAGCCTGCTGCCAGGCTGTATAATGGTCTTGATCAGGGGTCCCAACATACACTGCTCAACAAAATTGAAGGATCACTTTGAAAACACATCAGATCTCAATGGGGACAAATCTCCTGCTGGATATCTATACTGATATGGACTGGGTAATGTGTTAGGAATGTAAGGATGACCCATCGTTTGTTGGAAATTAAAATTATCGACCTACAGAGGACTGAATTCAAAGACACCCCGAAAATCAAAGTGAAAAAATCATGCAGCAGGCTAATCCATTTTGCTGAAATTTCATCGCAGCAACTCAGAATGGTCCTCAGTAGTTTGTATGGCCCCCACGTGCATGTGCCTGGCGGCATTGGATGAGCAGAAACATGATATCCCAGAGGTGTTCTATTGGATTTAGGTCAGGCACGCGTGGGGGCCATTCAATGGTATCAATTCCTTCATCCTCCAGGAACTGTCTGCATACTCTCCCCACATGAGGCCGGGCATTGTCATGCACCAGGAGGAACCCAGGACCCACTGCACCAGCGTAGGGTCTGACAATGGGTCCAAGGATTTCATCCTGATACTTAATGGCAGTCAGGGTGCTATTGTCTAGCCTGTAGAGGTCTGTGTGTCCCTCCATGGATATGCCTCCCCAGACCATCACTGACCCACCACCAAAACGGTCATGCTGAACCATGTTACAGGCAGCAGAACGTTCTCCATGGCTTCTCCAGACCCTTTCATGTCTGTCACATGTGCTCAGGGTGAACCTGCTCTCATCTGTGAAAAGCACAGGGCACCAATGGCAGACCTGCCAATTCTGGTGTTCAATGGCAAATGCCAATCGAGCTCTATGGTGCCGGGCAGTGAGCACAGGGCCAACTACAGGACATGGGGCTCTCAGCCACCCTTATGAAGTCTTTTTCTGATTGGTCAGAGACATTCACACCAGTGGCCTGCTGGAGGTCATTTTGTAGGGCTCTGGCAGTGCTCATCCTGTTCCTCCTTGCACAGAGGAGAAGATACCGGTCCTGCTGATGGGTTAAGGACCTTCTACGGCCCTGTCCAGCTCTCCTAGAGTAACTGCCTGTCTCCTGGAATCTCCTCCATGCTCTTGAGACTGTGCTGGGAGACACAGCAAACCTTCTGGCAATGGCACGTATTGATGTGCCATCCTGGAGGAGTTGGACTGCCTGTGCAACCTCTGTAGGGTCCAGGTATGGCCTCATGCTACCAGTAGTGACACTGACCCTAGCCAAATGCAAGACTAGTGAAAAACAGTCAGAAAAGATGAGTAGGGAAAAAAATGTCAGTGGCCACCTGTACAACCATTCCTGTTTTGGGGGTCGTCTCATTGTTGCCCATCTAGTGCACCTGTTGTTAATTTCATGAACACCAAAGCAGCTGAAACTGATTAACAACCCTCTTTGCTTCCTAACTGACCAGATCAATATCCCAGGAGTTTCACTGACTTGATGCTGTACTCTGATTAAAAAGTGTTCCTTTAACCACCTCCCGTCCAGCCGCTGTTTATAAACGGCAGGACGGGACACCTCCAGGAGCGGGTTGCCGTTTCTGAACGGCACCTTGTATCTGAGGCTCGTGCGCGGCTCCTAGAGCGCGCACCCGTGAGCCCGATGATCGCCGAGTCCGACGGACACGGTGGATTACGTGACATGGTATGGGACCAATGAAATCGGTCCCATACCATGTGATCAGCTGTGTCCAATAAGGACACATCTTAAGTGTAAACAAAAGCCGCATGGTGCGGCTTCCGCCTCCTTCTCTTCACACGGAGTTGTCTGTGAGAGGAGAAAGAGCAAAGAATAGGTAGTAGCCAACTGCCCTCCACCTCAGTGACACCTGATCGCCCCTAAAGTGTCCCTGATCGCCCACAAGTGTCCCTGATCGCCCACAAGTGTCCCTGATCACCCCAACAAGTGGCCCTGATTGCCCCACGTGTCCCTGATCACCCCAACAAGTGGCCCTGATTGCCCCACGTGTCCCTGATCACCCCAACAAGTGGCCCTGATTGCCCCACGTGTCCCTGATCACCCCAACAAGTGGCTTTGATTGCCCATAAGTGGCCCTGATCGCTCCCATAAGTGGCCCTGATCGCCCACAAGTGTCCCTGATAGCCCCACGTGTCCCTGATCACCCACAAGTGTCCCTGATCGCCCACAAGTGCCCTTGATTGCCCACAAGTGGTCCTGATTGCCCACAAGTGGCCCTGATCGCCCAACAAGTGGCCCAGCAGTGTCCCTGATTGTCAGTGTCCCTGATCGCCACATAGTGGCCCAGCAGTGTTCTTGATCGCCACAGTGTCCCTGATCGTCGCAGTGTTCCTGCTCGCCACACAAGTGGCCAAGCAGTGTCCCTGATCGCCGCAGTGGCCAAGCAGTGTCCCTGATCATCACACAAGTGGCCCAGCAGTATCGCCACAGTGGCCAAGCAGTGTCCCTGATTGCCACACAAGTGGCCCAGCAGTGTCCCTGATTGCCGCAGTGTCCCTGATCACCGCAGTGTCCCTGATTGCCGCACAAGTGGTCCAGCAGTGTCCCTGATCGCCGCAGTGTCCCTGATTGCCGCACAAGTGGTCCAGCAGTGTCCCTGATCGCCACAGTGTCCCTGATTGCCGCACAAGTGGTCCAGCAGTGTCCCTGATCGCCGCAGTGTCCCTGATTGCCGCACAAGTGGTCCAGCAGTGTCCCTGATCGCCGCAGTGTCCCTGATTGCGGCAGTGGCCCGGCAGTGTCCCTGATTGCCGCAGTGGCCCGGCAGTGTCCCTGATCGCCACACAAGTGGCCCAGCAGTGGCCCTGATTGCCGCACAAGTGGTCCAGCAGTGTCCCTGATTGCCGCACAAGTGGTCCAGCAGTGTACCTGATCACCGCAGTGGCCCAGTAGTGTCCCTGATCACTGCAGTCTCCCTGATTGCCGCACAAGTGGTCCAGCAGTGTCCCTGATCGCCGCAGTGGCCCTGATTGCCGCAGTGGCCCAGCAGTGTCCCTGACCACCACACAAGTGGCCCAGCAGTGTCCCTGATCACCGCATTGGCCCAGCAGTGTTCCTGATCGCCACACAATTGGCCCAGCAGTGTCCCTGATCGCCGGACAAGTGGCCCAGCAGTGCCCCTGATCACCGCAGTGTCCCTGATCACCGCAGGAGTCCAGCAGTGTTTCTGACCACCACACAAGTGGCCCAGCAGTGTCCCTGATCACCGCAGTGTCCCTGATTGCCGCAGTGGCCCAGCAGTGGCCCAGCAGTGTCCCTGATCACCACACAAGTGGCCAGCAGTGTCCCTGATTGCCGGACAAGTGGTCCAGCAGTGCCCCTGATCACCGCAGTGTCCCTGATCACCGCAGTTGCCCAGCAGTGTTTCTGATCGCCACACAAGTGGCCCAGCAGTGTCCTGATCATTGCAGTGGCCCAGCAGTGTCCATAGTCGCCGCACAAGTGGTCCAGCAGTGTCCCTGATCGCCACAGTGTCCCTGATTGCTGCAGTGTCCCTGATTGCCACACAAGTGGCCCAGCAGTGTCCCTGATCACTGCAGTGGCCCAGCAGTGTCCCTGATCACCGCAGTGGCCCAGCAGTGTCCCTGATTGCCACACAAGTGGCCCAGCAGTGTCCCTGATCACCGCAGTGGCCCAGCAGTGTCCCTGATCGCCGCACAAGTGGTCCAGCAGTGTCCCTGATCACCATACAGTGGCCCAATCAGTGTCCCTGACCACCTTACAGTGTGCCTGTTCATACAGTGTCCCTGATCTCTGCCACACCAGTGGATCCTGTTCACTGCCATCGTCTGTGAGGAGAGAGATCCAGTACAGCTAACTGTGAGTAATTTGCAGCCTTTGCACAGAGTTTTTTTCCAAAACAGCAATAGGTAGTTAAGAAATTAGATGTGTGATTTTTGCCCTTAGAACGCTAACAGGTGTTTATTGGATGTGGAACCCCTCTATGTGGCCAGACTGTGAAAAAGTCTCACACATTTGGTATCACCATATTCAGGAAGAGTTAGAGAATGTGTTTTGGGGTGCAATTTTAGGTATGCCTATGCTGTGTATTAGAAATATCTCATAGATTGACAACTTTGTGTAGAAAAAAATACATTTTCATTTTCTTTTTGCATTTTCCAAAAACTTGTGGCAAAAAATGAAGTCTTCAGAAGACTCCGCATGCCTCTTAAAACATACCTTGGGGTGTTTGCTTTCCAAAATAGGGTCATTTTGTGGATAATTCCATTGTCCTGATTCTCCAGGACCTCCAAAACAGCAATAGGTAGTTAAGAAATTAGATGTGTGATTTTTGCCCTTAGAACGCTAACAGGTGCTTATTGGATGTGGAACCCCTCTATGTGGCCAGACTGTGAAAAAGTCTCACACATTTGGTATCACCATATTCAGGAAGAGTTAGAGAATGTGTTTTGGGGTGCAATTTTAGGTATGCCTATGCTGTGTATTAGAAATATCTCATAGATTGACAACTTTGTGTAGAAAAAAATACATTTTCATTTTCTTTTCGCATTTTCCAAAAACTTGTGGCAAAAAATGAAGTCTTCAGAAGACTCCGCATGCCTCTTAAAACATACCTTGGGGTGTTTGCTTTCCAAAATAGGGTCATTTTGTGGATAATTCCATTGTCCTGATGCTCCAGGACCTCCAAAACAGCAATAGGTAGTTAAGAAATTAGATGTGTGATTTTTGCCCTTAGAACGCTAACAGGTGCTTATTGGATGTTGAACCCCTCTATGTGGCCAGACTGTGAAAAAGTCTCACACATTTGGTATCACCATATTCAGCAGGAGTTAAAGAATGCATTTTGAGGTATCATTTTAAGTATGCCTATGCTGTGTAATAGAAATATCTCATAGATTGACAACTTTGCGTAAAAAAAAATACATTTTCATTTTCTTTTCACATTTTCCAAAAACGTGGCAAAAAATGAAATCTTCAGAGGACTCCCCATGCCTCTTAAAACATACCTTGAGGTGTTTTCTTTTGAAAATGGGGTCATTTTGTGGGTAATTCAATTGTCCTGGTGCTCCAGGACCTCCAAAACTGTGATAGACAGTCAAGAAATTAGATGTATAATTTTTGCCCCTAGAACGCCTAAGGGTGCTTATTGGATGTGGGGCCCTTCTATGTGGTTAGGCTGTGAAAAAGTTTTACACATGTGGTATCGCCATACTCAGGATGAGTCGCAGAATGTGTTTTGGGGTGTAATTGCAAGTATGCCTATGCCGTGTGAGAGAAAGAACTTGTTAAATGACAACTTTGTGGGGAAAAAAAAAAGAATTTTCTTTACTTTCATCAATTCCTTAAAAAATTGGCAAAAAATTACAACTTCAAAAAACTCCCCATGCCTCTCATTAAATACCTCAGACTGTCTACTTTCCAAAAAGGGGTAGTTTGGGGGGTATTTGTACTGTCCTGGCATTTTAGGGCCCCAAGTAATTATATAGATAGTCCGTACATCAGGATTGATACATTTTCAAATATATCAAATATATATACCGTGGTCTGTGGACTCTATAACTTTCACAAAGACTGATTTGGGTTATGTCTACCAAAAAAATGTAGCACAATGGATTTTGGCCTAAATTTATGAAGAAAGTATATTTATTTGCAAAATTTAGTATCAAATACTAAGAAAAACATGTTTTTTTTCATTTTTCTAGCAAAAAATAAAAACCCCAGTGATGATTAAATACCACCAAATTAAAGCTCTATTTGTTTGAAAAAAATGATAATAATTTCATTTAGATACAGTGTTGTATGCCTGAGTAATTGTCATTCACAATGTGATAGCGCTGAAAGCTGAAAATTGGCCTGGACAGGAAGGGGGTAAAAGTGTCCGGACAGGAAGTGGTTAATATTTTTGAGCCGTGTAGATCACTTCCAACCGCCAAGCCTCGGCTGCTGAGCATCCAGATAGTGGACCGCCTCCCTTTACATAAACACATTTTATGTGATTCTAGCAACAGTTTTGTTTCTGATTTAGAAAAAAGGTTTGACTCCTATAAATTAAAGCTGACCACTGAAAGCACCCCAGCTGTGCAATATGATTTCCCCTTAGAAAAATTGGTCCCCCCCCCCCAGTGTGACATTGTATGTTATATGTATTAAATGTTAATCTTTTACAATGTGACTTGTTAGTATGCGGTGACATACCCTGGGCAGCATCTTATTAAATTATAATTGATCCTTAATTGATGACAAGCCACTGATGAGCTTTCGGTGAGTGTGCTAATCGCAGACGCCGAGCAAACATTTGAGACTGAAGACGCAGGTGCAGTCATGAAAGAGGGCACAGAGGGCATTCGCCTAAGGCCTCCAACCTCAAGGGTCTGGTAGAGTCACAAACTGCTCCTGCTGCTCCCCTGTAATGTATTACATTGTACAACTTGTATCTGTAATGAGCAACACCAACTCGTACTACGAGTGTTATTAATATTGTCATATGTGTTTTATAAGTATTTTTTATAACTTTTGGACCTTGTGTACACTATAGGCAAGCTCTGCCATGCCTCTGAAAAGCAATCTACAGTTAGATCGCTTTTTAGAAGCATTTGATAAGCAGTGAGGAGATGATATGTCACCTCCTTACCACCATTTTTACCCCTAAATGCATTGCACACAGTTGCAGGGTGATTGCGGAGTAGCCCTATTCACTTGAATGGGCGGGTGGCACTGCCCTATGTATGTAACAAGGAGCTTCGGGCTCTATTCACACTTATGCAACTTGTCATGCAACTTTGGGGTCCAAGGTCGCATTAAAAGTCGCCACCCCCCCCCCCAATGGGTACCATTCATATCTGTGTGACTTCAAAGTAGTTCCTGCACTACTTTGGTCTAACTTTCATGCGACTTGAGGGCCATAGAGTTATTTATTTATTTCAGGTACTTATATAGCGCTGTCAATTTACGCAGCACTTTACATATATATTGTACATTCACATCAGTCCCTAACCCTCAAGGGGTGTACAATCTAAGGTCCCTAACTCACATTCATACATACACATACTAGGGACAATTTAGACAGGATCCAATTAACCTACCAGCATGTCTTTGGAGTGTGGGAGGAAACCGGAGCACCCGGAGGAAACCCACGCAGAACATGCAAACTCCATGCAGGAGGTGCCATGGTCGGGAATCAAACCCATGACCCATGTACTGCAAGGCAAACATCCTAACCACTAAGCCACTGTGCCGCCCACGTAGAGTTCAATGTAAAGCCTCCAAAGTCGCATGAAAGTAGCATCTGAATGTTGTGCATCAGACTTGTGTGTGACTGTGTACTCCAGAAACAACTGGGATTTTTTTCAGCAGGAACGTGGGGGGATGCAGTTCCGGCACCTCCAGCACTGAATGTATGAAATGGCAAGGGGTGCTGGAAAGTCTATTGATGCTGGCTGCTGGGGAATGTATTGCTGGTGTGGGGAGGGGGGGGGCAATATCTTGATAATGGGGGAGGTCTATTGTTTCTTAAGGGTCAATTGTTGCTGGGAGGGATCTACTGTTAAGGGAGCGGTCTGCTGTTGCTGGCTGCTGGGAGATCTATTGTTGCTGTAGTGGGTCTATTGTTGCTGTGGTGGTTCTATTGTTGCTGAAGTGGGTCTTTTGTTGCTGTAGTGGTTCTATTGTTGCTGTAGTGGTTCTATTGTTTCTGAAGTGGGTCTATTGTTGCTGGAGTGGATCTGGTATTGCTGGAGTGGGTATATTGTTGCTGTAGTGGATCTATTGTTGCTGGAGTGGGTCTATTGTTGCTGGAGTGGGTCTATTGTTGCTGTAGTGAATCTGTTGTTGCTGTAGTGGGTCTATTGTTGCTGTAGTGGATCTGTTGTTGCTGGAGTGAGTCTATTGTTGCTGGAGTGGGTCTATTGTTGCTGTAGTGGGTCTATTGTTGCTGTAGTGAATCTGTTGTTGCTGTAGTGGGTCTATTATTGCTGTAGAGGGTCTATTGTTGCTGGAGTGGGTCTATTGTTGCTGTAGTGGGCCTATTGTTGCTGGAGTGGGTCTATTGTTGCTGTAGTGGGTCTATTGTTGCTGGAGTGGGCCTATTGTTGCTGGAGTGGGTCTATTGTTGCTGTAGTGGGTCTATTGTTGCTGGAGTGGGTCTATTGTTGCTGTAGAGGGTCTATTGTTGCTGGAGTGGGTCTATTGTTGCTGTAGTGGGCCTACTGTTGCTGGAGTGGGTCTATTGTTGCTGTAGTGGGTCTATTGTTGCTGTAGTGGGTCTATTGTTGCTGGAGTGGGTCTATTATTGCTGTGGTGGGTCTATTGTTGATGTAGAGGGTCTATTGTTGCTGGAGTGGGTCTATTGTTGCTGTAGTGGGCCTATTGTTGCTGGAGTGGATCTATTGTTGCTGTAGTGGGTCTATTGTTGCTGGGGGGTATTTTGTTGGCAGCAGGGGATTTATTTTACCGCTTTTAATGTTATCATTAGCAAATTCCATACAAATAACAACACCACAAAATGATACTTCATTCTATATTCACTAAAAGGAGTGGTGCTGGTAGGTGGGTAGGCAGTGAAACCAAAGCTTGGTGCTGGTAGGTGGGTAGGGGGCGGAGACAAGGGGGGAGTTCCTGCACCCATTCTGTGCCCTGCTTATGACTGTTTTGGACCAGTTAATTGCAAGTGCATGAATTTGCAGAACAGTTGTGGCCCGGCCACATTCACTTAAATGGGTTGCATTCATAGTTACATAGTTAGTCTGGCTGAAAAAAGACAAAAGTCCATCCAGTCCAAGCATTAAACAAAAAAGTTATAATCCTACACCCGCAGTTGATCCAGAGGAAGGCAAAAAAAAACAGCAAAGCACGATCCAATTTGCTCCTGCAGGGAAAAAAAAATTTAGCAGCAGTACTGCCCGCCAAATGGAATGGGGGAAACGTTTTGCTACGCCTATGTGACAAAGCACAGTGGCTGCACGATGTGTACAACCAGGCTGCCAAAGGAGCAGTAAAAACACAGTCCAACCCAGGGGCGGACTAACCGTTTAGAAACTCGGGCACTGCCCGAGGGCCCGGGGTCAGTAGGGGGCCCCATGAGATGCCCCTGGTACCTTTTTCATAGGCTTTTTTGAGTTTGGGCAAGGACACAGGGGCCCCATCATCCCCTATTGTCCAGGGCCCCATGAGTTGTCAGTCCGCCCCTGGTCCAACCACCTGTATTTACCCCCCCCTCTACCCAATCACAAGTGTAAGTCCTCATGCGCACTGGATGTTTTTACAGCGGCTGTTTTTGTCTTTTGACGTTTTTTTTCTACAGCCAGTAAACTCCCCCGCATGTTATCCTATGTCTCTGTGCACACATAGGCTTGAATTAGCATTTTTTGCTGGAACCTGCCCCCCCCCCCAGAACTAGTGGGTTTTTGAAGGAGTTTTTTAGTTGTAAAAATGCTCTAACGCTGGTAAATGCAGCAAAATACGGTAAACCAGCGTTTTTGGGCTTTTTTTGTGTGTAAAAGACACTAAAAAACACAAACGCGGAAAAACGCGTCTAAATGTTAATGCAAATACGCTAAAAAATGTGGATAAATGTTTTTAAAGTGATTTTATACAGCTAATGCTACTGGTGTTTTTAAAATGCCCCGAGTGCATGAGGAATAAAAGAGCCTGTAAGGGATGCAGCAAGTCTGCCTGTGTGCAACTGACTAAAGCCGGCAATACTTGGATGAAAATTTGGCTGTTTCAGCAGTGACCAGCTGAGATTTGATCCATGTATGGGCAGGCTGATTGTACCCAGGTAGATCCATCGATTGACTTGGGTACAATCAGCCTTTCAGATTTCTTATATTCAAGTACTTCCAGCAGTAATCATTGTGTTCTGCCGGCTGGGAAGGCTCCCTGCACCCAACCCAGTTTGGGGACTATAATGGGAGCACTTCTGATTACACTGTTCAACAAATTTTTATTTTTTGCCAGTTTTGGAAACAAAAGGATCCATTTCTTAATGAATTTCACATTCTGAGTTCAAATATAACAATGAAATTTGTCAATTGGCTCTAGTTTTTCTGTAAACGGAAAGTTTTCTACTATAGGCGTAATGACTACATAATGCACAATAATTATATAGATAGATGTCTTTCCACAAATATAAAGCAAGTGATATTGACTACATAACAAAGCCTAAATGGCATAATATATTGCATAGGATTACCAAGAAAAATTATAGCCATAAGCTAAGCTGAATCATTTTAATACTTAGGATTCTCACTAGTTTTGTCTTCAGTTTGTGTCGGTTTTGCTTCTCTTGGCTTTTCTCTTGTATTCGAGGAAAGGGCTATCTCTTACAACTGCACGTGACTACACGCTTCAGGTTCTTCCTCACTTGACTCAACCACGAAGGATTCTGGTGCTTTAGGAATTGGTAGCCCCTCTCCATGAGGAACTGGACGTATTGCCGATGGAATATTTGGATAGTGCACAGATAACTTTTTCTTCTTATTTAGCCCTTTTACAATTGGAGGCACCATACAAAAGTAACAATTACTAACATGATCTGTTGGCTCTCTCCAAATCATTGGCACAGCGAAAGGCATAGATACCTTTTTTCCATTCAACCATTGCTCCAGTGCCGTCCCACAAGAATTGCAGCATATATGTGGTGCCCAGCTCTTGTCCTGGTCTCCTATCTTGCAGCCAAAATACAAGCTGTAGGCTTTCTTAATCATTCCTGTTATCCTCCTTTTTTGTGAGATAAAAGTTATTTCACCGCAGATATAGCAGAAATTATCTGCTTTATTCACACAAGTTCGAGACATTACTGAGTAGCCTATATAAGCATAAAACGAAATGTAAAGACGCTGTGGAACTACAATCAGCTACAGATACTGCAGCTTTTATGCAGTGAAGTGATGCAATTAAAGGCTAATATTGCATCATCTCAGTATACATGCAATTTTCTATTGGTCACCAGTATCAATTGCGCAATATGCAGCTGAAGTTGCATCATAATTTTGAATGGCTTACGTCATTAGATGGGTGAATATATCATGGAAACTAGAGCCAATCAACATTTTTTAGGGTCATTTTTGTTTTCAGCACCCCAAAATTATGTAAGATTAGCTAATTTTATGCCCAAAACTTTTTACCTGTTGAACAGTGTTATTAGACTGAGTGGCAAGGGTCATCATAGCCATGGAGCACTTATTGTACAATGAGAAAAATATGATGGCCGCTTTTACTGGCCTCCTTCTGAAATTGCCAATTTCCTGGCTGTGTTTGGTTTCACTATGTTTCAGGCACTGACCCAGAACTTACAAAAAACAAAGCTTGGAGAGAAGAAAAGTCAGGATGATTTATCTCTAATGAACAAATGTGAACTGCGCTTATGGCTCTACCAGGGGCTGACTGACAACTCATGGGACCCCCGGGCAATAGGGGATCATGGGGCCCCTGTGTCCTTGCCCAAACTCAAAAAAGCCTATGAAAAAGGTATCAGGGGCATCTCAAGGGGCCCCCTACTGACCCTGGGCTCTCGGGCAGTGCCCGAGTTTCCAAATGGTCAGTCCACCCTGGGCTCTACACAACCAAAACAACAACAAAAAACTATAATTACTGGTGCAACTGTTCAAGTGCGCTACACTATTACTAAACAGAAATATATTTGTATGCAGTGCTCAGCAGTGATTTCCTCTACAGTGTCCTTCCAAATGTCCAAATAAACCTTCAAATTCATAATATGTGTGTGTGTCAATTCTTCTTAAAAGTGCTCAAAAGGATTAATTGCTTCCCAACCGCCCTATAGAAGTACTGCTACAGGGTGGCAGGGCTGCGCAAAATCACATATATATACGTGATTTTGTATTTCCGGGCAGGGGGCACACGCCCTACCCACGCCGCCATTGGTGGCTACAGCTGTCGATCATTGGGTCCCAGCCGGAAATTGCCCGCCGGCACCCGGTGATCACCTTGGAACACAGATGGGGGAGAGATCTGTATGTAAACAATACAGATCTCTCCCCTGTCAGCAACAGCATGCTGCTTTGTATGGCTCTGCATGGGAGAGCCAAATAAAACAGCATACCTCCCTGTTAAAAGACACACAGCACACAGTTTACCCTTTGATCACCCCAGATGTTAGCCCCTTCCTGCCCAGTGCCATTAGTACAGTGTCAGTGTTTTTTATTAGCACTGATCACTGTATTAGTGTCACTGGGGATGTCAGCGACAGTTAATTAGCCCCCCCCCCCAGTGTCAGAATGCCCTCCGCAGTCCTGCTATAAGTTCCTGACCGCTGCCACTACTAGTATAAAAAAAAAACTAAAACTAAAAATTCCAGTATTTATACCGACATTTGTAGATGCTATAACTTTCACGTAATCCAATTAATTTACACGTATCGGGATTTTTTTTAGCAAAGACATGGAGCAGAATATGTTTTTCCCTAAATTTATGATGAAAATTGATTTTTACAATTTTTTTTACTGGACATGTTTAATAGCAAAAAGTAAAAAATATTGTTTTTTTTCTCAAAATTGTCGGTCTTTTTTGTTTATAGCACAAAAAACTTAAAAACACACAGGCGATCAAATACCACGAAAGAAAGCTCTATTTGTGGCAAAAAATTATGCAAATTTAATTTGGGTGAAGCGTTGCATGACCACAGAATTGTCAGTTAAAGTAACGCAGCGTCGTATCACAAAAAATTGCCTGGTCAGTAAGGAGGGGAAATCCTCTGGAGGGCAGGTGGTTAATAAAGTGACAGTTGCTCTTTAAAAGATGTGCCCTTTAACGGTGCTCTTCTTATGGTGACCCCCTGAGTGACCTCACTCACCAGATTTGGTGGACCCCTTGCTTTTACAAGGAGTCAAAATATGCTTTGTCTAATGGTGGATATTTGTTTCCTTTTGTCTTCCTCCCGCTGAGCAGTTCTTCCTTCCAGC
Source organism: Staurois parvus (assembly GCF_062004578.1). Lineage (NCBI taxonomy): Eukaryota > Metazoa > Chordata > Amphibia > Anura > Ranidae > Staurois > Staurois parvus. Next base: position 3,299,029 of record NW_028318575.1, on the reverse strand, counting down.
CATATTCTTAACATTGGATGTCCTTCTTTTGATGTTGACTTCAACCCCGCAGCTGTCTTTTGATGGAGAAATAAAACAGTGTACCTCTTTTTTTTATTCTTTGCAAATTGATCCCTCGGTGGTGGTGTCCTGAAGGGGCTCCTGGTTCCACTCTATTCCCAGTCAGTGCGGGGCCCAGCCACACCACTGACAGCTGGTGGCCTCTCACCTTCTCTCAGCTCCTGGCTTGAGAGTGATGCCATTCGTGGTGTGGCCGGGCCCCGGGCATTACCTGCGGTGGTAATCACTGGCCGTGCAGCAGAGTTCAGGGTATAGGTACAAGGCAAAAGCAAGATCCAGAGCAGTATCTGGTGAGCAGAGCAAAACTTTGGAGCAAGAGGCCCTAGTAGAGGAGGACTTAAACACCCCCCAGCAGCCAGCATCAGTTGGAAACTGATTACTGGAATTTGACTGCTTTAAGGGTTCAGGAATTAATATTTTCCCGATAGGAGCAAATTGGGTCAGGCTTGTGTAGCACTGACTCCCTAAGATTACATTCAAACCAGTGATCTAGGCCAGTGCGGGTTGTAGCATCAGGAATCAGAGATTTCTGCTGCAGCTCTGAGCGGCTAGGTGCATCTGCCAGCCCCATTCACTATAATGACAGGTCACTGTCGGCCACATGTATTCGCTGCTGACCACACCACAATCATCAATGATCAGGAACAGGATCAGCACAAAAAGGCAAGCAGTATCTGGTGAGCAGTGCACTTCAGCAAAAGGCACTGGTAGATGAAGGCCTAAATACCCTCCCAGCAGCCAGCATCAGTTGGAAACTGATTACTGGGATCTGCTGGTTGTCGGGAGACCCCTGCTGGTGGACACCAGAGCTACAACCTTCCGCTCTGGGAAGCACAGTGCCACCAGCAGGTGATCCAGGTCCTGACACCAACCCTTAATAGGACCCGATAACTCAGGGACATGCCAATTGAGATAAAGGGGCCTTTATTGAAGCTGGAACAAACCCTAAAAAGAAAGTTCTTATTGCACAGATTCAACAAAGGCAAGACTAACTCGGTATAAAATACTGAAGCAATGATAACTACAGCAAAGTAAACACTATTTGTTCCCCTAGCTGCCTGTGAAACAGCTCTGCCAGAATGAACTAGGCAAGCAAAAGGGAAAAGACTTTGTTGTAGCTCATTCATTTCAATGGGCTACCTAAAAGTGGTTGGAAACCTCAGACGATCAATATGTACAAAGCATATCCCTCTATAGTGTACTTGTCTCAATCCAGAGGACTAAGTGTCATTTCTGTCTGCTGCCTCATTCCTCTGCCTGAATAATTTCTGACAAGTTTTACTAACACCAAGAGAAAAAAGGTGATAGGGGAGGGAGTTCCAGCACACAGCCTGTGATTGTCAGCCTCAGGTCTGTTTCTGTGTGCTCTGTGAAGGGGGTGTGTTCCTTCTCTCCAATTAGCTCTCATAGCTCTCCTCGCTGAGCTTTGAGTGTGTAATTTCAGCTCTCTGTCCCGTTTTCTGACAGCTTAGACAAGCTTTATAAATTCTGCACTTTGAACGGATGTAGAGAAAACTGCAGATAAACAGGTACAACTTATATAGGAGGATTTGATTCATCTCTATGTATCACCTGAGACCACTAGGTATATGTAAGGGTTTACATTCACTTTAAAGCAACACACGTGACAAAATGCACATGCATTAACACGCCACAAAAATGTTAATGGCCCCTTAATAAAAATAAATGTCACTACCAAAAAAAAAAATATCACCACCTAAATTGATAAAAAATATGATTTTTTCTGTGAAATTTTACCTAAGCAGCTCAATGAGAGAAATAGAGAATTTGCTAACAAAACCGGTCACTTTGAGGCAAAATCAATTTTGGCGAAATCACTCGGCTCATCTCCATGTCTCCCTGCTTTTGTGCAATTCCTAATCCAGCCCATGGTGTCCCTTTAGACCGGTGAGGCTCCAGAAGGAACCCATCCCCGGAGTCCCTGGTGGGTGTCTGGGATTTTTTAGAACCTTTTTTTTCTCACTTTTGCATTTTGGCGTGTGTTAGATTAGGGGCGGCCTTGATCAGATCGCTCTCCCTGGCAGCGCTCCTGCTTAAATATTCTGACCTCAGAGCAAATTAGCCATGTTGAAGGTTGTAGATCTGCCTCTGTGTTTACTTTCCACTCTGTTACTCAGTTAAGAGGGAATTAACGGCTCATGCAACCCTAACGTTGTGAGGCTGTGATTAAGAGAGATAAGCAAGTGTGGATTAGGGGTCCTCAGCTGCTGAAAATCAGGCAACGGTCAGAAGATTATGGACACATGAGAGATCTGTTGAAAGTCAAAACCTAAAATAGACACAGGAATCAAAAAACAAAAACACTATAAAATTTAGGGCCCATTCATACCAGAAACTGCACGTCTACTACACATTTTCATGTGCATTTACATGCATTAGATTTTTTTATTAATTACAAAAGCTTGGTTCAAGGGATGACTTTCAATAGATCGCAGCGAGGTAGCGGCTCTGCTACGCACAAAACCATGACCCAGAATCAGGTCGTCTACGAAACATTTAGCACCAGGTTCCCAACGAGAGCCTGTCTTACTTTTTGTGCATTTTCACGCGTTTGCCAGCCCAATGAAATGAATGCAGGAATTCACAAAACTGCATGCGTTTGAATGTGCGCATCCTGCTGTGAATTAGCTCATCCCTATGGATCTAGTTCACATCTGTGCGTATTGAGCTGGAGTGTTTTTCGGAAAGGGTCAGGGACTTTTTTCCCCCAGCAGATTGCGTTTTTCGTGTAATAGACTTAAATGGAACTGCACCAAAAATACAAGTGTTGCATTGTTGATAAATTTTGCTTTTTTTTTGCCATTAAGAAAGTATGACAGTTTTGGGTTAGGGTTAGTGGTAATCATAATGGTTAGGGGAAGCAGTATTTGTTAGGATTATGATGCTAACCATAACAATTATCACTAACCCTAACTCCAACCCTAACCCCAACTCTAACCCTAACCCTAACCCCAACACTAACCCTAACTCCAACTCTAACCCCAACTATAACCCCAACTCTAACCCCAACTCTAACCCTAACACTAACCCTAACTCCAACCCTAACCCCAACTCTAATCCCAACTATAACCCTAACACTCACCCTAACCCCAACTATAACACTAACCCTAACCCCAACTCTAACCCTAACCCTAACCCCAACTCTAACCTCAACTCTAACCCCAACTCTAACCCTAACCCCAACTCTAGCCCCAACTCTAGCCCTAACACTAACCCTAACTCCAACCCTAAATCCCAACTCTAACCCCAACTCTAACCCTAACACTAACCCTAACTCCAACCCTAACCCCAACTCTAACCCTAACACTAACCCTAACTCCAACCCTAAATCCCAACTCTAACCCCAACTCTAACCCTAACACTAACCCTAACTCCAACCCTAATCCTAACCCCAACTCTAACCCCAACTCTAACCCCAACTCTAACCCTAACTCTAACCCTAACTCTAACCCCAACTCTAACCCTAACTCTAACCCTAACACTGACCCTAACTCCAACCCTATCCCCAACTCTAATCCTAACTCTAACCCAGGGGCGGACTGACAACTCATGGGGACCCCGAGCAATAGGGGATCATGGGGCCCCTGTGTCCTTGCCCAAGCTCAAAAAAGCCTATGAAAAAGGTACCAGGGGCATCTCATTGGGCCCCCTACTGACCCCGGGCCCTCGGGCAGTGCCCAAGTTTCCAAATGGTCAGTCCGCCCCTGCTCTAACCTTAACTCTAACCCTAACCCCAACCCTAACACTAACTCTAACCCCAAATCTAACCCTAACCCCAACCCTACCACTAACTCTAACGCTAACTCTAACCCTAATTTTAACTCTAACCTTAACTTTAACCCTAACGCAAGCTCTAACCTTAACTTTAACCCTAACTCTAACCCTAACACTAGCTCTAACCTTAACTTTAGCCCTAACTCTAACCCTAACGCTAGCTCTAACCTTTACTCTAACCCTAACCTTAACTCTGACTCTAACCCTAACCCTAACTCTAAACCTAACGCTAACTCTAACCCCAACTCGAACCTTAACACTGACTCTAACCATAACTCTAAAACCAACTCTAACCCTAAACCTAACTCTAACCCCAACTCTAACCCTACTTCTAACTCTAACCCTACATCTAACTCTAACCCTAACTCAAACCCTAACCCTAACCTTAACACTAACTCTAACCTTAACTCAAACTCTAACCCTAACGCTAACTCTAACCTTAACTGTAACTCTAACCCTAACTCTAACCCCAACTCTAACCATAACTCTAACCCTAACCCTAACTCTAACCCTAACCCTAACTCTAACATTAATGCTAACCCTAACTCTAATCCTAATTCTAACTCTAACCCTAACTCTAACCCTAACTCTAATGTTAACTCTAACCCTAACGCTAACTCTAACGCTAACCCTAATCCTAACTCTAACCCCAACTCTAACCTTAATTCTAACGCTAACCTTAACTTTAACTCTAACCCTAACTCTAAGCCTAACACTAACTCTAACCCTAACTCTAACCCTAATGTTAACTCTAACCTTAATTTTAACCCTAACGCTAGCTCTAACATTAACTCTAACCCTAACTCTAAACCTAATGCTAACTCTAACCCCAACTCTAAACCTAACGCTAACTCTAACCCCAACTCTAACCTTAACTCTGACTCTAACCATAGCTCTAAAACCAACACTAACCCTAAACCTAACTCTAACCCCAACTCTAACTCTACTTCTAACTCTAACTCTAATTCTAACCTTAACTCTAACCCTAACTCTAACCTTAACCCTAAACCTAACTCTAACCATAACTCTAACCATAACCCTAACTCTAACGTTAATGCTAACCCTAACTCTAACCCCAACTCTAACCCTAACTCTAACGTTAACTCTAACCCCAACTCTAACCCTAACTCTAACGTTAACTCTAAGCCTAGCTCTAACCCTAACGCTAATGTTAACTCTAACCCTAACTCTAACCCTAACCCTAACTCTAACCTACCTCTAACCCTAACTCTAAAACCAACTCTAACCCCAACTCTAACCCTAACATTAACTCTAACCCTAACTCAAACTCTAACCCTAACCCTAACTCCAACTCTAACCCAACTCTAACCCTAACTCTAACCCCAACTCTAACCCCAACCCTAACCCTAACTCTAACCCCAACTCTAACCCCAACCCTAACTCTAACCCCAACTCTAATCATAACTCTAACTTTAACCCTAATGCTAACTCTAACCTTAACTCTAACTCTAACCCTAACCCTAACTCTAACTCTAACCCTAACCCTAACTCTAACCCAGCAATGGGCAAACTACGGCCCGCGGGCTGTATACGGCCCGGCGGACCTTTTAATCTGGCCCGCGGAGCTAGGCTCCTCTCACAGTCCGCCCTGAAGACCGGTGTAGCATGAAAATCTGTCTCCTATGAGGATCTGTCCCCCTCGACGTATCTGCGCATGTGCCGGAGATCGCCGATCGGCTTCTCATGCCTGAAACTGGCACATGCGCAGATACGTCGAGGGGGACAGACGGTGCGGGAACATGGCGAGAGGAACGCGCGGAGCAAAGGTAAGTGAATTGACACAGGGGGGACTTGGGGACTTAATATGGGGGATGAATTAATATGGGGAATGAATTACTATATGGGGGATGAATTACTATATGAGGGATGAATTACTATGGGGGATGAATTACTATGGGGGATGAATTACTATATGGGGGATGAATTACTATATGGGGGATTAATTACTATGGGGGATGAATTACTATATGGGGGATGAATTACTATGGGGGATGAATTACTATGGGGGATGAATTACTATATGGGGGATGAATTACTATATGGGGGATGAATTACTATATGGGAGATGAATTACTATATGGGGGATTAATTACTATGGGGGATGAATTACTATATGGGGGATGAATTACTATGGGGGATGAATTACTATATGGGGGATGAATTACTATATGAGGGATGAATTACTATATGGGGGATGAATTACTATATGGGGGATGAATTACTATGGGGGATGAATTACTATGGGGGATGAATTACTATATGGGGGATGAATTACTATGGGGGATGAATTAATATATGGGGGATGAATTACTATGGGGGATGAATTACTATATGGGGGATGAATTACTATGGGGGATGAATTACTATATGGGGGATGAATTACTATATGGGGGATGAATTACTATGGGGGATGAATTACTATATGGGGGATGAATTACTATGGGGGATGAATTACTATATGGGGGATGAAATACTATGGGGGATGAATTACTATATGGGGGATTAATTACTATGCTTACTATGGGGGGAATATTACTATACTTACTATGGATGACACATACACATCATTCATCTACTCTTGGTCCGGCCCCCGGGTCCAATATATGAACCCATTGCGGCCCTCAAGTCGAAAAGTTTGCCCACCCCTGCTCTAACCCCAACTCTAACCTTAATTCTAACGCTAACTTTAACTCTAACCCTAACTCTAAACCTAACGCTAACTCTAACCCCAACTCTGACCTTAACTCTGACTCTAACCATAACTCTAAAACCAACTCTAACCCTAAACCTAACTCTAACCCCAACTCTAACCCAACTTCTAACTCTAACCCTACCTCTAACTCTAACCTTAACTCTAACTCTAACCCTAACTCTAACCCTAACTCTAAAACTAACTTTAACCCTAAACCTAACTCTAACCCCAACTCTAACCATAATTCTAACCCTAACTCTAACTCTAACATTAATGCTAACCCTAACTCTAACCCCAACTCTAACCCTAACTCTAACGTTAACTCTAACCCTAACTCTAACTTTAACTCTAACCCTAACTCTAACCCTAACTCTAACCCTAACTCTAACCCTAACCCTAACTCTAACTCTAACCCTAACTCTAACCCTACCTCTAACCCTAACTCTAAAACCAACTTTAACCTCAACTCTAACCCTAACTCTAACATTAACTCTAACCCTAACTCTAACTCTAACGTTAATGCTAACCCTAACTCTAATCCTAACTCTAACCCCAACTCTAACCCTAACTCTAACGTTAACTCTAACCCTAACTCTAACTTTAACTCTAACCCTAACTCTAACCCTAACTCTAACCCTAACCCTAACTCTAACTCTAACCCTAACTCTAACCCTACCTCTAACCCTAACTCTAAAACCAACTTTAACCCCAACTCTAACCCTAACTCTAACATTAACTCTAACCCTAACTCTAACTTTAACTCTAACTCCAACTCTAACCCCAACTCTAACCCTAACTCTAACCCCAACCCTAACTCTAACCCCAACTCTAACCTTAACTCTAACTTTAACCCTAATGCTAACTCTAACCTTATCTCTAACCCTAACTCTAACCTTAACTCTAACTATAACCCTAACTCTAACCATAACCCTAACTCTAACTCTAACCCTAAATCTAACCCTAACCCTAACCCTAACGCTAACCTTAACTCTAACCCTAACTATAACTCTAACGCTAACTCTAACCTTAGCTGTAACCCCAACTCTAACCCCAACTCTAACCCTAACACTAACCCTAACTCTAACTTTAACCCTAACGGTAACTCTAACCTTAACTCTAACCCTAACCCTACCTCTAACTCTAACCTTAACTTCAACCCTAACGCTAACTATCCCTATCTCTAACCCTAACCTTAACTTCAACCATAAACCTAACTCTAACCCCAACTCTAACCATAGCCCTAACTCTAACCCTAATTCTAACTCTATCTCTAACCATAAGCCTACCTATAACTCTAACCTTAACTTCAACCCTAACCCTAACGCTAACCCTAATTCTAACTCTATCTCTAACCCTAACTCTAACTATGACCCTAAAGCTCACTCTAACCCTAAGCCTAACTCTTACCCTAACCCTATCTGTAATCCTAATTCTAACCCTAACGCTACCTCTAACCTTAACCCTAACTCTAACCATAATCGTAACTCTAACCCTAACTCTAACTATAAACCTAAAGCTAACTCTAACCCCAACGCTAACCCTAACTCTAACCTTAACTCTAGCTATAACCCTAATCCTAATTCTAAGGCTAGCCATACATTAAACAATTTTCTTGAGATGTTTGGTTTAGATTTACCAAAAACCATATAATAGGAAGTCAAACCTAAACAACACTTTCAATTGTATCCAATTAGGCAGGCCCTTGCACTACATAGTTGAAGGTAAATCTAAAGGAAATTGGGCAGAAATTGGACAGAAAATTGTATAGTGTATGGGCAGCCTAACTCTATGGGCAGCCTAACCCTAACCCTAGCTCTAACCCTGACTCTAACCCTAGGGTTTGGGTTAGAGTCAGGGTTAGAGCGTTCTAACCCTAACAATTACTGCTATACTTTCTGATTGGCAAAAACATTATATCACCTCCCCACTGCCTGATTTGACCATGTAATGACGCGTTAATGTGCCGAAATGTTGTGTATTGCACGCAGTTGAGGCACTGTCCCATTAAACTCAATGGGTGAATTTGACAGGCAGTAGCACCTTTCAAACTCTTTACCCCACCTTAAAAATACTGCAGCCACCAAGCAAAGCAACACAGCCGCGGAATCTGTACAACCCCATCTGGCTGTATTTTGCCAACTTGGGTGGACAGTCGGGGGGAGCAGTAAAAGGACGGTTCAGCCGCCCACTGAAAATGCTGCTTTTAGGGGGCATCTGGCATTTTCTTGCCTCTAAATGCCTCTCTATACACAGGTTAAGGTTAGGTGTGTAAAGCACTTGAGTGTAATCCATTTCAATGGCCAGAATAGATTATTATTATGACCGATGAAAAGAATTAACAACCAATCACTTGGCGCAATGAAACATGGTGAGGCGGGTATGGTGTCAAGTGTTTTTTCCTGTCCAAAGGCTGCTGCCAGGACACTAACCCTAACTCCAACCCTAATCCTAACCCCAACTCTAACCCTAACTCTAACCCTAACTCTAACCCCAACTCTAACCCCAACTCTAACCCTAACTCCAACCCTAATCCTAACCCCAACTCTAACCCCAACTCTAACCCCAACTCTAACCCCAACTCTAACCCTAACTCTAACCCTAACACTGACCCTAACTCCAACCCTATCCCCAACTCTAATCCTAACTCTAACCCAGGGGCGGACTGACAACTCATGGGGACCCCGAGCAATAGGGGATCATGGGGCCCCTGTGTCCTTGCCCAAGCTCAAAAAAGCCTATGAAAAAGGTACCAGGGGCATCTCATTGGGCCCCCTACTGACCCCGGGCCCTCGGGCAGTGCCCAAGTTTCCAAATGGTCAGTCCGCCCCTGCTCTAACCTTAACTCTAACCCTAACCCCAACCCTAACACTAACTCTAACCCCAAATCTAACCCTAACCCCAACCCTACCACTAACTCTAACGCTAACTCTAACCCTAATTTTAACTCTAACCTTAACTTTAACCCTAACGCTAGCTCTAACCTTAACTTTAACCCTAACTCTAACCCTAACGCTAGCTCTAACCTTAACTTTAGCCCTAACTCTAACCCTAACGCTAGCTCTAACCTTTACTCTAACCCTAACCTTAACTCTGACTCTAACCCTAACCCTAACTCTAAACCTAACGCTAACTCTAACCCCAACTCGAACCTTAACACTGACTCTAACCATAACTCTAAAACCAACTCTAACCCTAAACCTAACTCTAACCCCAACTCTAACCCTACTTCTAACTCTAACCCTAACTCAAACCCTAACCCTAACCTTAACACTAACTCTAACCTTAACTCAAACTCTAACCCTAACGCTAACTCTAACCTTAACTGTAACTCTAACCCTAACTCTAACCCCAACTCTAACCATAACTCTAACCCTAACCCTAACTCTAACCCTAACCCTAACTCTAACGTTATTGCTAACCCTAACTCTAATCCTAATTCTAACTCTAACCCTAACTCTAACCCTAACTCTAATGTTAACTCTAACCCTAACCCTAACTCTAACCCTAACTCTAACGCTAACCCTAATCCTAACTCTAACCCCAACTCTAACCTTAATTCTAACGCTAACCTTAACTTTAACTCTAACCCTAACTCTAAGCCTAACACTAACTCTAACCCTAACTCTAACCCTAATGTTAACTCTAACCTTAACTTTAACCCTAACGCTAGCTCTAACATTAACTCTAACCCTAACTCTAAACCTAATGCTAACTCTAACCCCAACTCTAAACCTAACGCTAACTCTAACCCCAACTCTAACCTTAACTCTGACTCTAACCATAGCTCTAAAACCAACACTAACCCTAAACCTAACTCTAACCCCAACTCTAACTCTACTTCTAACTCTAACTCTAATTCTAACCTTAACTCTAACCCTAACTCTAACCTTAACCCTAAACCTAACTCTAACCATAACCCTAACTCTAACGTTAATGCTAACCCTAACTCTAACCCCAACTCTAACCCTAACTCTAACGTTAACTCTAACCCTAACTCTAACCCTAACTCTAACGTTAACTCTAACCCCAACTCTAACCCTAACTCTAACGTTAACTCTAAGCCTAGCTCTAACCCTAACGCTAATGTTAACTCTAACCCTAACCCTAACTCTAACCTACCTCTAACCCTAACTCTAAAACCAACTCTAACCCCAATTCTAACCCTAACATTAACTCTAACCCTAACTCAAACTCTAACCCTAACTCTAACTTTAACTCTAACTCCAACTCTAACCCAACTCTAACCCCAACCCTAACTCTAACCCCAACCCTAACTCTAACCCCAACTCTAATCATAACTCTAACTTTAACCCTAATGCTAACTCTAACCTTAACTCTAACTCTAACCCTAACCCTAACTCTAACTCTAACCCTAACCCTAACTCTAACCCAGCAACGGGCAAACTACGGCCCGCGGGCTGTATACGGCCCGGCGGACCTTTTAATCCGGCCCGCGGAGCTAGGCTCCTCTCACAGTCCGCCCTGAAGACCGGTGTAGCATGAAAATCTGTCTCCTATGAGGATCTGTCCCCCTCGACGTATCTGCGCATGTGCCGGAGATCGCCGATCGGCTTCTCATGCCTGAAACTGGCACATGCGCAGATACGTCGAGGGGGACAGACGGCGCGGGAACATGGCGAGAGGAACGCGCGGAGCAAAGGTAAGTGAATTGACACAGGGGGGACTTGGGGACTTAATATGGGGGATGAATTAATATGGGGAATGAATTACTATATGGGGGATGAATTACTATATGAGGGATGAATTACTATGGGGGATGAATTACTATGGGGGATGAATTACTATATGGGGGATGAATTACTATATGGGGGATTAATTACTATGGGGGATGAATTACTATATGGGGGATGAATTACTATGGGGGATGAATTACTATATGGGGGATGAATTACTATATGGGGGATGAATTACTATGGGGGATGAATTACTATGGGGGATGAATTACTATAGGGGGATGAATTACTATATGGGGGATGAATTACTATGGGGGATGAATTACTATGGGGGATGAATTACTATAGGGGGATGAATTACTATATGGGGGATGAATTACTATATGAGGGATTAATTACTATGGGGGATGAATTACTATATGGGGGATTAATTACTATGGGGGATGAATTACTATATGGGGGATGAATTACTATATGGGGGATTAATTACTATGGGGGATGAATTACTATATGGGGGATGAATTACTATGGGGGATGAATTACTATGGGGGATGAATTACTATATGGGGGATGAATTACTATGGGGGATGAATTACTATATGGGGGATGAATTACTATATGAGGGATTAATTACTATGGGGGATGAATTACTATAGGGGGATGAATTACTATATGGGGGATGAATTACTATATGAGGGATTAATTACTATGGGGGATGAATTACTATATGGGGGATTAATTACTATGGGGGATGAATTACTATATGGGGGATGAATTACTATATGGGGGATTAATTACTATGGGGGATGAATTACTATATGGGGGATGAATTACTATGGGGGATGAATTACTATGGGGGATGAATTACTATATGGGGGATGAATTACTATGGGGGATGAATTACTATATGGGGGATGAATTACTATATGGGGGATGAATTACTATGGGGGATGAATTACTATGGGGGATGAATTACTATAGAGGGATGAATTACTATATGGGGGATGAATTACTATATGGGGGATTAATTACTATGGGGGATGAATTAGTATATGGGGGATGAATTACTATATGGGGGATTAATTACTATGGGGGATGAATTACTATATGGGGGATGAATTACTATGGGGGATTAATTACTATGAGGGATGAATAACTATATGGGGGATGAATTACTATGGGGGATGAATTACTATATGGGGGATGAATTACTATGGGGGATGAATTACTATGGGGGATGAATTACTATATGGGGGATGAATTACTATGGGGGATGAATTACTATATGGGGGATGAATTACTATATGGGGGATGAATTACTATGGGGGATGAATTACTATGGGGGATGAATTACTATAGAGGGATGAATTACTATATGGGGGATGAATTACTATATGGGGGATTAATTACTATGGGGGATGAATTAGTATATGGGGGATGAATTACTATATGGGGGATTAATTACTATGGGGGATGAATTACTATATGGGGGATGAATTACTATGGGGGATTAATTACTATGAGGGATGAATAACTATATGGGGGATGAATTACTATGGGGGATGAATTACTATATGGGGGATGAATTACTATATGGGGGATGAATTACTATGGGGGATGAATTACTATATGGGGGATGAATTACTATGGGGGATTAATTACTATATGGGGGATGAATTACTATATGGGGGATGAATTACTATAGGGGGGGTGAATTACTATATGGGGGATGAATTACTATATGGGGGATGAATTACTATGGGGGATGAATTACTATGGGGGATGAATTACTATATGGGGGATGAATTACTATATGGGGGATGAATTACTATATGGGGGATGAATTACTATGGGGGATGAATTACTATATGGGGGATGAATTACTATGGGGGATGAATTACTATATGGGGGATGAATTACTATGGGGGATGAATTAATATATGGGGGATGAATTACTATGGGGGATGAATTACTATATGGGGGATGAATTACTATGGGGGATGAATTACTATATGGGGGATGAATTACTATATGGGGGATGAATTACTATGGGGGATGAATTACTATATGGGGGATGAATTACTATGGGGGATGAATTACTATATGGGGGATGAAATACTATGGGGGATGAATTACTATATGGGGGATTAATTACTATGCTTACTATGGGGGGAATATTACTATACTTACTATGGATGACACATACACATCATTCATCTACTCTTGGTCCGGCCCCCGGGTCCAATATATGAACCCATTGCGGCCCTCAAGTCGAAAAGTTTGCCCACCCCTGCTCTAACCCCAACTCTAACCTTAATTCTAACGCTAACTTTAACTCTAACCCTAACTCTAAACCTAACGCTAACTCTAACCCCAACTCTGACCTTAACTCTGACTCTAACCATAACTCTAAAACCAACTCTAACCCTAAACCTAACTCTAACCCCAACTCTAACCCAACTTCTAACTCTAACCCTACCTCTAACTCTAACCTTAACTCTAACTCTAACCCTAACTCTAACCCTAACTCTAAAACTAACTTTAACCCTAACCCTAACTCTAACCCTAACTCTAACCCTAACCCTAACTCTAACCCTAACTCTAACCCTACCTCTAACCCTAACTCTAAAACCAACTTTAACCCCAACTCTAACCCTAACTCTAACATTAACTCTAACCCTAACTCTAACTCTAACGTTAATGCTAACCCTAACTCTAATCCTAACTCTAACCCCAACTCTAACCCTAACTCTAACGTTAACTCTAACCCTAACTCTAACTTTAACTCTAACCCTAACTCTAACCCTAACTCTAACCCTAACTCTAACCCTAACCCTAACTCTAACTCTAACCCTAACTCTAACCCTACCTCTAACCCTAACTCTAAAACCAACTTTAACCCCAACTCTAACCCTAACTCTAACATTAACTCTAACCCTAACTCTAACTTTAACTCTAACTCCAACTCTAACCCCAACTCTAACCCTAACTCTAACCCCAACTCTAACCTTAACTCTAACTTTAACCCTAATGCTAACTCTAACCTTATCTCTAACCCTAACTCTAACTCTAACCTTAACTCTAACTATAACCCTAACTCTAACCATAACCCTAACTCTAACCCTAAATCTAACCCTAACCCTAACCCTAACGCTAACCTTAACTCTAACCCTAACTATAACTCTAACACTAACTCTAACCTTAGCTGTAACCCTAACACTAACCCTAACTCTAACTTTAACCCTAACGGTAACTCTAACCTTAACTCTAACCCTAACCCTACCTCTAACTCTAACCTTAACTTCAACCCTAACGCTAACTATCCCTATCTCTAACCCTAACCTTAACTTCAACCATAAACCTAACTCTAACCCCAACTCTAACCATAGCCCTAACTCTAACCCTAATTCTAACTCTATCTCTAACCATAAGCCTACCTATAACTCTAACCTTAACTTCAACCCTAACCCTAACGCTAACCCTAATTCTAACTCTATCTCTAACCCTAACTCTAACTATGACCCTAAAGCTCACTCTAACCCTAAGCCTAACTCTTACCCTAACCCTATCTGTAATCCTAATTCTAACCCTAACGCTACCTCTAACCTTAACCCTAACTCTAACCATAATCGTAACTCTAACCCTAACTCTAACTATAAACCTAAAGCTAACTCTAACCCCAACGCTAACCCTAACTCTAACCTTAACTCTAGCTATAACCCTAATCCTAATTCTAAGGCTAGCCATACATTAAACAATTTTCTTGAGATGTTTGGTTTAGATTTACCAAAAACCATATAATAGGAAGTCAAACCTAAACAACACTTTCAATTGTATCCAATTAGGCAGGCCCTTGCACTACATAGTTGAAGGTAAATCTAAAGGAAATTGGGCAGAAATTGGACAGAAAATTGTATAGTGTATGGGCAGCCTAACTCTAACCCTAACCCTAGCTCTAACCCTGACTCTAACCCTAGGGTTTGGGTTAGAGTCAGGGTTAGAGCGTTCTAACCCTAACAATTACTGCTATACTTTCTGATTGGCAAAAACATTATATCACCTCCCCACTGCCTGATTTAACCATGTAATGTACGTTAATGTGCCGAAATGTGTATTGCACGCAGTTGAGGCACTGTCCCATTAAACTCAATGGGTGAATTTCACAGGCAGTAGCACCTGTCAAACTCTGCACCCCACCTTAAAAATACTGCAGCCACCAAACAAAGCAACACAGCCGCGGAATCTGTACAACCCCATCTGGCTGTATTTTGCAAACTTGGGTGGACAGTCGGGGGGAGCAGTAAAAGGACGGTTCAGCCACTCACTGAAAACGCTGCTTTAAGGGGGCATCTGGCATTTTCTTGCCTCTAAATGCCTCTCTATACACAGGTGTTTAGAGGTAAAAAAAAGATTAAGGTTAGGTGTGTAAAGCACTTGAGTGTAATCCATTTCAATGGCCAGAATAGATTATTATTATGACCGATGAAAAGAATTAACAACCAATCACTTGGCGCAACTAAACATGGCGAGGCGGGTATGGTGTCAAGTGTTTTTTCCTGTCCAAAGGCTGCTGCCAGGAGGAAAGGCATTTAGAGGAGCTGGGTAAACACCGGGTGTGCATGAGGCTTTAAAGTGCCGGTCAGCTCCAGTCTGTGAATGTTAAACACAGATCCCAAAGAAAGTGCTGATTGCCCCACAGAGGATTTACCCCCCTTCCTGACCAGGCCATTTTTTGTGATACATCACTGCTTAACTTTAACTGACAATTGCGTGGTCATGCAACGCTGCACCCCAATGGAATCTAGGTCCTTTTTTTCCCCATGAATTGAGAATTATTTCGGTGGTATTTGATTACTTGTGCAGTGTTTAATTTGTGCGATATAAAATGAAAAAATGAGCGACAATTTTGAAAAAA
Source organism: Staurois parvus (assembly GCF_062004578.1). NCBI lineage: Eukaryota > Metazoa > Chordata > Amphibia > Anura > Ranidae > Staurois > Staurois parvus. Next base: position 3,282,852 of record NW_028318575.1, on the reverse strand, counting down.
AACAAACAAACAATATTTTTGACTTTTTGCTATTAAATATGTCCAGCAAAAAAAATTCAAAAATCAAATTTCATCATAAATTTAGGCCAAAATGTATTCTGCTCCATGTCTTTGCTAAAAAGAAATTCCCAATACGTGTAAATGAATTGGTTTATGTGAAAGTTATAGCGTTTACAAATGGCGGTATAGTTACTGGGATTTTTTTTTCTTCATCTTTACTAGTAATGGCAGTGATCAGCGACTTATAGCAGGACTGTGGGACTGCAGCGGGCATTTTGGCACTGGGGGGGAACTGACTTGGAGTCACTAACATCCCCAGTGACACCAATACAGTGATCAGTGCGAATAAAAAGCACTGACACTGTACTAATGGTACTAGGCAGGAAGGGGTTAATATCTGGGGTGATCAAAGGGTTAACTGTGTGCTGTTTTACTATGGGGCTGTATGTGTGCTTCACTGTAAGCACACTGCTTTGCACAGCCATTCAAAGCAACGTGCATGAGCTGACAGGGAGGAGAACTGTTTTGTTTACTAACAGTTCTCCCAACCCTCCCCCCCCATCGGAGATCCTTGGCAATCACTGGACACTGGCGAGTACTCACCGGTGATTGACAGCCGCGTGCCCGTCCACCCTATAGCAGAGATACTGCTACAGGGCAGCACAGGTACGCAAAATCATGTATATGTACGTGATTTTGCATTTCCTGGTAGGGGGTGCGCGCGCCCCCTACCTGGAAATGCAAAATCACGTACATATACATGATTTTGCGTACCTGTGCCGCCCTGTAGCAGTATATCTGCTATAGGGTGGACGGGAAACGGTTACCAGCTGCTAGCAGGCTTCAGCTCTTCTTGAAGCTTGCTGAAAGCCTGCTAGCAACTGATTTAAAGTGACAATCAGCACTTCTATTAAGATCTGTGTATAGTATTTCCCAACAGGAGCTGCTCTCATACAATAGGTCAGATCTGTAACACAAGTGTAAAAGGAGACATCTCCTGAAGAAAGCAAAGGATATACTGTAATGTTATCTTAAAGTGGAACTCAAGACTTTTTTTTGGAAAGAGTGGGTAAATTAAAATTAAATTTGGTTTAAACATCCAGTAAACCAATGGCATTATTGGTGTAGATTTGCTCTGTGCCAGGCTGATCATACGGATATTAAATACCACCCCCCCACCCCCCCCCCACACACACACACACACACACACACACTCTATTACATATTGCTGACCTGAACAACCTGGATGTGACCTCGCCTGTGTTCCAGGAGCTCACTAATTAACAAGCAATCAATTACAGGCTGTATAGATCACTCAGCACTGTTTTGTGTGGTGTAAAGGAAGAGGTGGCAATTGTGCTGTAATTAGATGTAATTAGTGAGTCCAGCTGAGGATCAGAGTCCCAAAAAATGCATTAACCCCTTCTCCTCCAGGAGCCTGTGCAAAATGACCATCATTGCCTATATTCCCAATCACTACCTACTGTATCTTTCTGTCTGTCTGTCTGTCTGTCTGTCTCTCTGTCTGCCTGCCTGCCTGTCTGTCTGTCTATCTGTCTGTCTGTCTGTCTGTCTGCGTGCCTGCCTGTCTGTCTATCTGTCTGTCTGTCTGTCTGCCTGCCTGTCTGTCTGTCTATCTGTCTGTCTGTCTATCATAAACCTAAACAATTCTTTCCTTTTAAGTGAATAGGTTGTAATGCACCTTAATGCCTGAAAATGTTAGGCATTTTGTGAAGCACAGCACAGCATGCATGAGAGAGAATGTGGGAGTAAAATAAGCTCTATCGTTATGGCAGCACTGGCAGTATTAATAACCCCCAGCTGTGGTGTCAGTGACCACAATAATAACCCCCAGCATTGGTGTCAGTGACCTAAATAATAACAACTAGCATTGGTATCAGTGACCACAATAATAACAACTAGCATTGGTATCAGCGACCACAATAATAACCCCAACATTGGTATCAGTGACCACAATAATAACAACTAGCATTGGTATCAGCGACCACAATAACAACCCCCAGCACTGGTGTCAGTGACCACAAAAATAACCACCAGCATTTGTGCTAGTAACTACAATAATAACCCCCAGCATTGGTGTCAGTGACCACAATAATAACCCCCAGCATTGGCATCAGTGACCACAATAATAACCCCAACATTGGTATCAGTGACCACAATAATAACAACTAGCATTGGCATCAGTGACCACAATAATAACCCCCAGCATTAATGTCAGTGACCACAATAATAACCCCCAGCATTGGTGTCAGTGGACACAAGAATAACCACCAGTATTGGTGCCAGTGACTACAATAATTACCCTCAGCATTGGTGTCAGTGACCACACAAATTACCCCCAGCATTGGTGTCTGTGATCACAATAATAACTCCAAGAATTGGTGCCTGTGACCACAATAATAACCCCCAGATTTGGTGGCAGTGACTACAATAATAATGGCCAGCATTGGTGGCAGTGACCACAATAATAACACCCAGCATTGGTGTCAGTGACCACAAAAATAACCCCCAGTATTGGTGTCAGAGACCACAAAAATAACCGCCAGCATTGGTGCCAGTGGCTACAAAAATTACCCCCAGCATTGGTGTCAATGACCACAATTATAATCCCCAACATTGGTGACAGTGAGCACAATATAAATCCCCAGCATTGGTGTCAGTGACCACAAAAAAAACCACCAACATTGGTGCAAAACAATATTTTCCCCCAGAATTGGTGTCAGTGACCACAATGATAACCCCCAGCATTGGTATCAGTGACCACAATGATAACCCCCAGCCTTGGTATCAGTGACCACAATAATAACCCCCAGCCTTGGTATCGGCGACCACAATAATAAAAACTAGCATTGGTATTAGTATTAGTGACTACAATAATAACCCCCAGCATTGGTGTCAGTGACCACAATAATAACCCCCTGCATTGGTATCAGTGACCACAATAATAATCCCCAGCCTTGGTATCAGTGAACACAATAATAACTCCCTGAAATGGTATCAGTGAACACAATAATAACCCCCAGCCTTGGTATCAGTGACCACAATAATAACCCCCTGCATTAGTGTCAGTGACCACAATAATAACCCCCAGCCTTGGTATCAGTGACCACAATAATAACCCCCAGCCTTGGTATCAGCGAGCACAAAAATAACAACCAGCATTGGTATTAGCATTAGTATTAGTGACCACAATAATAACCCCCTGCATTGGTGTCAGTGACCACAATAATAACCCCCAGCCTTGGTATCGGCGACCACAATAATAAAAACTAGCATTGGTATTAGTATTATTGACTACAATAATAACCCCCAGCATTGGTGTCAGTGACCACAATAATAACCCCCTGCATTGGTATCAGTGACCACAATAATAATCCCCAGCCTTGGTATCAGTGAACACAATAATAACTCCCTGCAATGGTATCAGTGAACACAATAATAACCCCCAGCCTTGGTATCAGTGACCACAATAATAACCCCCTGCATTAGTGTCAGTGACCACAATAATAACCCCCAGCCTTGGTATCAGTGACCACAATAATAACCCCCAGCCTTGGTATCAGCAAGCACAAAAATAACAACCAGCATTGGTATTAGCATTAGTATTAGTGACCACAATAATAACCCCTAGCATTGGTGTCAGTGACCACAATAATAACCCCCAGCATTGGTGTCAGTGACCACAATAATAACACCCTGCATTGGTATCAGTGACCACAATAATAACCCCCTGCAATGGTATCAGTGAACACAATAATAACCCCCAGCCTTGGTATCAGTGACCACAATAATAACCCCCTGCATTGGTGTCAGTGACCACAATAGTAACCCCCAGCCTTGGTATCAGTGACCACAATAATAACCCCCAGCCTTGGTATCAGCAAACACAATAATAACAACCAGCATTGGTATTAGCATTAGTATTAGTGACCACAATAATAACCCCCAGCATTGGTGTCAGTGACCACAATAATAACCCCCTGCATTGGTGTCAGTGACCACAATAATAACCCCCTGCATTGGTATCAGTGACCACAATAATAACCCCAACATTGGTATCAGTGACCACAATAATAACCCCCTGCATTGGTATCAGTGACCACAATAATAACCCCCTGCATTGGTATCAGTGATCACAATAATAACCCCCTGCATTGGTATCAGTGACCACAATAATAACCTCCAGCATTGGTATCACTGACCACAATACTAACCCCCAGGCTTAGTGTCAGTGAATGCATTAATAACCCTCAGAATTGGTGTCAGTGACCACAATAATAACCCCCTGCATTGGTATCACTGACCACAGTAATAACCCACAGCATTAGTGTCAGTGAATGCAATAATAACCCCCAGCATTGGTGCCAGTGGGCACAATAATAACCCCCCCCCAGCACTGGTGTCAGTGACCTCAATAATAACCCCCCCCAGTATTGGTGTCAGCTAACTATATTTAACACCTTTACCAAGACCACTTTTGAGCAATCTGACACTTTAAGACCACTATCCTATGCCTGTTGGCAGCCGTAACGCCCGCTCACACTGGAACGAGGTGTGGGAAACCCACGTTCCGTGCGCATTTCCTACACAGCATTCAATACAGACTGCAGTTGCAATCTGCAGCTGGTGTCAATGTTAACATCACCCAAAATGCAACAGTAACAGAGTCCTTGGAGGATTTCTTTAAAAAAAAGCGTCATCTGTGTGATCATGGTTTGGACGAGTCTTCCAGAGACGACCGATATTTCTTCTCTCCACGGGTCCCTGTACATTCTTCTCATGTAAAGGGGGGCTTCACGGCTTGCACAGGAGCATCCTAATAGTGTCCATGTGAATGAGTAGACGTGGGGTGGAGGAGAATGTCATCTCTAGAAAGGATGGATGAACATTGCTCAGATTAAAAGGCCAGCGGAGCAGAACTCAGAGAAAAGAACCTGGAAATACCTTCTTCTAGCAGCAAACAAATGAAACGTGCGGCCGCAGATATCTCTCTTCTATTCCTCATCTGAGCGCCCCAGCCAAAGACCAAAAGGCCAGAAATGGATGAAAAGTCTTCTGTAACAAGATCTGCGCTCAATCCTTCATCTGTACCCTTCCCATCTCATAGGTCACCGCGATGACTCCTCTCACCATCGATTTTCTGTCCTTTTCTTTGCTGTTTTCTTTTTTTTTTTTTTTTCCTTTAGCACATCAGGGATCATTTACTTAAAAGAGATCAAAACCAAGAAGTAGAATGTGATCAGCTTATCTGTCCTTAGATGTGAAAAAAGGAAACTAATGCAGCCACCGCATTGCAGGACTGATAAGCTTTAAAGTGTTTCAAACCCAAAAACAGAAATGTGATATATTGGATCAGTTCTTAGGCCCTTTCCCGACACGTATACAGACGCACTGTCCTTTACAGACGCACACGGTGCCATTAAAGCAGTAGCAAACATTTATTATATTTCAGCTTACTAATTCTTAGATGTGATGGCTGCGTTAGTTTTCTTTTTAGGATTTCTTTCTTCTGTTTTTGTCTGGTGATTCAGCCAGCAAATCTGTTGTTTTTCAAAAGCTCAAGCTCTCCAGCAAAATGTGTTATGAATGAGACAAACCACCTACCACGGACAGGGACGCTTAAAATGATCAGCATTTATGTATTTATGAAAAAACGTTATCCAAAAAAGAAAAAGAAAATTGTTCATGTAACTGTTGATAAAGTGTGAGCTGGAATTTGGCTTAAATTTGTTAGTGTATCTAAATCTGCTAGTCCATCTAACATCGCCTCTCCGCAAACTAACAATACTGCATTTCAAAGGTTCCCCCTGTGCTCTTTCATCCAGAGTAGGGGTGCTCTAATACAGGAGGTGTGGTACTGCTCAGATCACCAGGGGGAAAAAAACCAAACAAAACCCAAAAAACGAATGCAGCCATCTCATCTAATGATTGTATCAGGGGCGGACTGACCATTTGGAAACTTGGGCACTGCCCGAGGGCCCGGGGTCAGTAGGGGCCCCATGAGATGCCCCTGGTACCTTTTTCATAGGCTTTTTTGAGTTTGGGCAAGGACACAGAGGCCCATTGATCCCCTATTGCCCCATGAGTTGTCAGTCCACCCCTGGATTGTATACATATTTTTTTTCTTCCCCCTAAAGAGAAACCCTCCAGGAAACTGTAGAGAATATTAGCAAAAGATCACAAAGTCCCAAATGAGACTAGGAGGACATCCGTCCATGATGAACCTGCAAAGGAGGAAAAGATACACAACCCTCACACTGGCTAAACTATCTACACAGTCTGCTAGCTGGGGGTTATGATCCTGCTAACAAGAGTCTCCGAAGGAGGAGCCCCTCAATAGCATCAGTCTCTGGAACAATGTCCTGGGCCTTACCACCAGATCTCTCCCATAATATCAGGCCAGAGGGGGAAAAGAAAAAAAGCGGGTGGTATGTTTTGGCCCGACAGCTCAACAAACAAAAAGGGGTTTCCCAAAGCACTTTCACTAGTATAGCTCAGGGTTAGGTAGTCTGGTGGCTTCTCCATTGGGATCCTGTTTAGCCACCGAATAGCTCCTGCTGGGCCGGCTGGCCTTAACGATGACTACTCGGTCTTTGTAGATGGCCCTTTCATGGCTCAACTCCAGCTGATTGTAAGCTAGATTGTAAGCTCCAAGGAGCAGGGCCCTTGAACCCCTCATGTATTGCATTGTATTGTATTGTATTGTTACTGCACTGTCTCGTGTACTGTCTCCCATTATAATGTAAAGCGCTGAGCAAACTGTTGGCGCTTTATAAATACTGTATAATAATAATAATATCCTGGAACCAGGCCAACACATCAAGGTTAGGAGATCCCCTTTGGCTCTTACGAACATGCAAATAGCCCCAAATCATTTCTTCTTCCCAACGGGAGTGGGAGGCCTCGATGGTCTCCATAATATCTACGGGGCGAAATGGGAAGTCCAATTCCCATCAAAGTTCAGTTCTCCTTTGTACATCCCTTTGGAACCTGAAGAATCTAGGGAGCTCTTTGTATTTGCCCCCTCCAGATAGTACACAAGCCTGCGGAGATTGGGTAATCCACAGGGCCTCTTTCCTGTCCTTCGTTTCCCATGGCCTCTCCTGGGTCTGATGTTGGACGTGAATAAATTCGGTCTAGTTGCTGTCTCTCTGCAGGGTCCGATGGTAGCTCCACTCCAGCTGCCCATCCTGCCTGGTTAGGGGTAGCAGTCCTCTCCCCCTATCCTGCTTCCCCTCCAGGAAGTCCCTCATGCAGGTCAGCAATGTCCTAAGCATCCCCCCAGTGCCATTCCTCATCCAAATCACTCTCTGGGGAATACTCAGTCTCTATCTCCAGGGGCCCAAACTCAGCCTCCAGTCTGGGAGACCGCCAATCGATCGCACCCTGGTCATCACTCCCCTCCGGCTCACCTGAAGATGTGCAGTCACCTGGACTTGGCTGCTTCTGAGTGGGGGTGACAGGGCAAACGTCGGCAGTCGGCCTCTCCTGGGGAACAACTTGAGCCGACCACACTTGCCTCTGGTCGCCACTCTTCCTTTCCCAGACTCCAGGCTGCGGCTATCATCCAGCATCTCTACATGAGTAGTGGCAAATACTGGGATTCCTCCTTCCTCTCCATGCATAGTCCTGAGCTTAAGACCACTGAATAAATGACTTGTGGACAGGAGCGGACTGACCATTTGGAAACTCGGGCACTGCCCGAGGGCCCGGGGTCAGTAGGGGGCCCCATGAGATGCCCCTGGTACCTTTTTCATAGGCTTTTTTGAGTTTGGGCAAGGACACAGGGGCTACATGATCCCTTATTGCCCGGGGGCCCCATGAGTTGTCAGTCTGCCCCTGCTTGTGGAAGGTCGCTAGGTACCAGTGTCATTATCGGCTCGTCACAGTGCCCACACCTCAGCCAGGCTCCGATCACTGCAGTGGGTCTCCAGCAATCAGGACATAGCAAGCATAGTCTCTCTACTCCATCGACTATGCTGAGGGCGAATCCTCCCCGGAGTTCCATGCGCACATACTGGTATCCACCATCCGATGCTCCTGTACTGACCCTGTACCGTAGCAAAACTGGTCACTAAGTTGCAGGTAACCCATTATGTTGCTCCTCTCTCTGGCCTTCTGGGTGTACTGGGTGTACTGGGCAGATTTTAAAGCGATTCTAAAGGTTAATTTTTTTTCCTGTAAAATAACAAACATGTCTATACTTACCTGCTGTGTGTAATGGTTTTGCACAGAACAGCCTGGATCCTCCCCTTCTTGGGTCCCCCGCAGTGGGAAAATCAAGTTGGATGGGGAATACTGATTATGAGATGCCCAGTTGGCTTGAATCAATGAAAGGGGAACACTTCCTTCCTATGCACAAAGGCAGATCCTGGACTCTTCTTTTCCTGAAAGCCATCAGTCAGTAGCAACAGCCCTTTAATGGGCTAGGAACCAGCAACCCCTCAAAAATCAGCTTAACTTCTCCTAACGACTGTACATGCAGGGATATCTTCTCTCCCTGTAGAACTGCTCCTAGCTCCATGGCCTACCAGCCCTCCTGGCCTCTCAGAAGATCTCCTGGGACAAGGATGAAGGATTGAGCCCAGCGCTATCCTTAGAAGGCTTGCTACATGTCGCAGTCTTTTCCCTTGTAGATCCCAGAGAGTGCTGCTGTACTCACACTGTCCTCTTTGCTCCCTCCTGCTCCAGGTCTCAATCCCATTCATGCTACACTGTGCCCAGTCTGGAGGCCCCCCTTCCCCCCCAACCTAGGGGACCTCTCCGAGGCACCGACAGTCTCCTCAGCACTCTTCCAGCCAACTCCCTTGTCAACCTGACTTATGGGCCAGTCCACCACTCTACCAGGGCCTCCAAACCTGGGATTGGCTGGACTCCCATAAACATGCAGATTAGATCTCCACCCCTTCCTGCTTACCGACTTATGGAAGGTTCTGTGGTCCTCCAGAGTCAGGAGGAGGTGACAGAGCCTCAACCTGTTAAGCCATCCAGCTGATCTGCAATAACCCGACCTCAGTCACAGACTATGAGACATACACAATGGTTTTACCTGCAATATCTCCGAGGCACCGACAGTCTCCTCAGCACTCCATCTTCCAGCCAACTCCCTTGTCAGCCTGACTTATGGGCCAGTGCACCACTCTACCAGGGCCTCCAAAACTGGGATTGGCCGGACTCCCATAAACAAGCAGATTAGATCTCCACCCCTTCCTGCTTACCGACTTATGGAAGGTTCTGTGGTCCTCCAGAGTCAGGAGGAGGTGACAGAGCCTCAACCTGTTAAGTCATCCAGCTGATCTGCAATAACCCGACCTCAGTCATAGACTATGAGACATCCACAATGGTTTTACCTGCAATACACTAGTCTAGTAGCACACTAGAGGGTGCTACAATGGTAAATGGTTTGTCTCATTCATGTAAACTGATACATTCTGCTGGAGAGTTTGTTCTTTTGAAGAACAACAGACTTACTGGCTGGATCACCGAGTGAAAATAGATGAAAGAAAGCCTAAAAAAGAAAACTAATGCAGCCATCACATCTAAGAATTGGTGATCCCCAATATATTAAATGTTTGATACGGCTTCAGAAGAGTTGCTTCTTCTATAAACCTGCCTGTCAGCAATCTTTTTGTAAATGTGAGTTTGGCTCCACTTTAGGAACTCTGTGATCAAATATTGCATGAAGGGAAAAAAAAAAAAAGCATATTTTTACATAGACTTTATGGCCCAATATGTTACCCTGCATTTGTTACTAAATAGCAGAGGACCTTTTCAGCATTGCGCTGAGCGAAGGCAGCCAATGGCAGGGGAGCGCTGGATGAGAGACTAGGATTAAGCAGGTAAAGAAGCGGAGTTGGTGGGGGGCGAAGATTTGGAAAGACGTAATGTTAGCCATAAAAGTACTGATAATCACACTGCGGTACAGAAATGGATCATTAATTAGAATGATTCACAGATGTAGGACAGGTACGGCAGAGAGCGCACCACAGATGACAGGGGGACCGAGAATACATCCATTCTGAATGACTGCACAGTGCCGGTCCCTGAAGAGCTTCACAGAGTCTCAAGCATGGCTGAATCCCTGCAACCTCATCCAGATATATGACATCTCTGACAAAAATCGAAATACCTCAACCCGCCCTCACACCTCCACATCCCCTACGAAACAGAGAAACGGTTACATTTCTGCTATGAGCCTTTTTTTTGGCCATTTACTTTTTCCTTTTTTCATTGCTTGAGATATCAAAGTAATATACAATGTTATTTATACATTTCCCACCTGAACAATGTTTATAACCAGTGTTATGTTTTATCTCTCCATCTCCAGTCTGAACAATGTTTATAAACAGCTCCTATGTATGTCTCTCCTGTCTAAACAATGTTTATAAACAATGATACATTGTATCTCTAGCCCCACTTTGAACAATGTTTATAAACAAGGTTGCTTTGTATCTCTATCTCCAGTCTGAACAATGTTATAAACAATATTGCTTTGTATCTCTATCTCCAGTCTGAACAATGTTTATAAACAATGTATCTTCACATCTGTATCTCCACTCTGAACAATGTTTATAAACAATGTTGCTTTGTATCTCTGCCTCCAGTCTGAATGATGTTTATAAACAATGTTTCTTTGTATCTGAGGTTTATAACCAATGTTATGTTTTATCTCTCCATCTCCAGTCTGAACAATGTTTGTAAACAGCTGCTTTGTATGTCTCTCCTGCCTAAACAATGTTTATAAACAATGCTACATTGTATCTCTAGCTCCAGTTTGAACACTGTTTATAAACAACGTTGCTTTGTATCTCTATCTCCAGTCTGAACAATGTTACTTTGTATCTATTTCCAGTCTGAACAATGTTACTTTGTTTCCCTATCTCCAGACTGAACAATGTTTATAAACAATATTACTTTGTATCTCTCTGTCTCCAGACTGAACAATGTTTATAAACAATGTTATTTTGTATCTCTGTCTCCAGACTGAATGATGTTTATAAACAATATTACTTTGTATCTCTCTGTCTCCAGACTGAACAATGTTTATAAACAATGCTACTTTGTATCTCTGTCTCCAGACTGAACAATGTTTATAAACAATGTTACTTTGTATCTTTATCTCCTACCTGAACAATGTTTATGAATAATGTTGCTTTGTATCTCTCTATTTCCAATCTGAACAATATTTATAGACAATGTTACTTTGGATCACTCTAGCTCCCTTCTGAACAATATTTAGAAACATTTACTTGTTGTTGCTGGTGGGGAAATTATTGTTGCTGGTGGGGGTCTTATGTTGTTAGGGGGTCAATAGTTTCTGGGAGGGATCTACTGTTGAGGTAGTGGTCTATTGATGCTGGCTGCTGGAGGATCTATTGATGCTGGCTGCTGGGAGATCTACTGTAGTGTTACATCGGGGGTCTAGTTTTGCTGGGTGTTGTTATTTTTTTTGGGGGGGGGGCTGCTGGGGGATCTACTGTTGTGGGTGTGTCCTGTTGTTACTGGAGAGGATCAATTGTATTGTTACATCAAGGTCTAGTTTTCCTGGGGGGTTATTTTTTCTGGGGGGGGGGGCAATTGCTGATAGGGGGATCTACTGTTGTGGGGGGGATCTATTTTTACTGATGGGGATCTATTTTTCCTAATTTTTCTGCGGGGTCTATTTTTACTAAGGGGGATCTATTGTTGCTGTAGGGGTTTAATATTGCTGACTGCAGAGGATCGGGCTTGAAGGTGGGTGAGGGTGGCGGAGACAAGGGGTGAATCAGAAGGGGGGAGTACCTGAGCCTATTCTCTTAAAAAAAAGCCCCGGAAGGAAGTCTAATGAAGGAAAGCGGTGGGGCCACGCAGGGCTGTGGATAACGGGGTACGAACAGTCCTCCTGTAGGGGGCCCAGGCCAGCAGGGGGGTCCAGGCATCTGGGTGAATCAGATGTGGGCAAGGAGGGTGATTGGCACAGTGGAGGGGCAATTACTGGAACCGATCCCCTGTATGGCTCTCTGCAGCAGCTGAAAGCCGGCTTCTTCTCCTCTCCCTCCTGCTGGCTTTCAGCTGCTGCAGAGAGAGCCATACAGGGGATTGGTTCCAGTAATTGCCTCCCTGCCACACCCTTCACCCTCCCTGTGCAGCACATGTTTCCCTCTGCTGCCCAGGCCCCCCTGTGTGCCCCCCCCCCCCCCCAGTGCTTCTGGCTTCCCTCCTCTCCTTCCCACCAGCAGCTGCAAGCACACAGTAGGAGAGTGGGGGAAGGGTCTAGTAAATATGTCACATTTCCCAGCCCCTTTCTTTCCTGAATGAACACAATGAGTGATCGGTACCAATCACTCACTCTATTCATTCATAAATGAATCATAGTAAAATGTGGTTGGGGTCCCTGTCAGATTGGCTTTATGGGGCCCTGTGGTTTAACAGCAGCCCTGGGGCCAGGGACAGCCAGGCTGAGGAGCAAAGGGCTAGATGTTGCAGGATATCCTAAGTAAGCAATTTTAGCACACCTGTACAACTGTGCAAGACTGAATTAAATGCTGGCTGGGGTTCAATTTTACAATCCCCCCCCCCCAGATTATTTAGCAATAATTGTAAGTCTGCTTATTTAATTTCCCATGAGCCCCCCCCCCACCCCATAGGCCCATCACACACCGTACACACGGCATTCATTTGCCATATTGTAAAGCATCCTGATAAATTTCAGATACAATATCTCCCTGCCTGGCTGTCCCTCCATTCCCATCATATTTGTAGTGGATGACATCGAGGCAGCAAGGGCGTTCGATGTAATGATGTAGAAAAACCGTAACATGAACGCTCACCATCATCGACCTCGCAGGAATCTGGACCCGATTTCTGGTGAAAGCCGCCAAAACCTGCGGGAACAGATGTAGACGTCTTTCAGGAACATTACAAAACTCACACATGAAAACAAAGAATACATAGAAGACAGTCAAAGCTGAACTCCGGGCACAAGAGCTTACAATCAAATATATTCCTAGATTCATCTACTTCATGTGCACAAATGACTTGTCATGCTTAGATATTACCTTGTATTAGAAGTAGTTACTGGGCTGGTGATTGGAATGGGCGCGCTGGCCGATTGCCCGGGGCCCCCACATTCCTAAGGGCCCCCACCTGCCCACAGTCTCCCCTGTACTTGTGAAGCTGCACCATCTGTATCTGTCATAGGTGATCTGGAGCGTGAATGTTGGAAGAACAGCAGAGCACAGGACACCGTACACCGCCAGATTGTGCAGACTGATTGGGGTTGGATTGCTAAAGGCAAATAGACTGTGCACTTTGCAAGTGCAGTTGCTCCAGAGCTTAGTAAATGAAGTAAAGCTTCCCTTTGCCAAGAATACCCAATCACATGCAAGGGAATGAAAAAAAAATTGCATTTTTGCTTGCACATGATTGGATGATGGAAGTTAGCAGAGCTTCTGCTCATTTACTAAGCTCTGGAGCAACTGCACCTGCAGAGTGCACAGTCTAATTTCCTAGTCGATCACCCCCTGTGTATGTATGTCTGTGAGTGTGGTGCAAACTACAAGGTGGTATCAAAAAGTTTTAACACGCCAATAGATGGCAGCACGAGGCTTCATGCACAGTCACAGGGAGCACCGGCCTTCATAAGTCAGTGTGTCAACAGACATCATCCTGTGTACATCGGGAGCTGTGCAACTGGTGCTATTCTGACCACGTGCGTTACCACGCCAGCTATTTCACAGCACCTAACCTATGCGTAACCAATGTTACAAGAAAAAAGAAAAAACTGATCACCTGCCCAGGTCTATAACTGGCTTTTTAACCTCCTTGGCGGTATTCCCGAGTGTAGCTCGGGGTAACATTTCAGTACCAAAAGCGGTAACCCCGAGCTACACTCAGGAATACCATGCGGCGCTGCTCCGGCATGTGTTCTTCACTTACCTTACCCTGCGCTCCCACGATGTGTCCCCTGCAGCGTCCCCGGCCATCTCCTCCGGCCGATGCCGGCATCCGGCTTCTGTGTCCTGTCCCTGTGACGTCGGGACGTACGGGTGCCGCCGCAGCCGGCGGCGGGAAATTTAAAAATTTTAAAAAAGGTCATTTTTTTTTTTTTTCATTTTACATAGTAAAACATTGCTGTTTCAACCTATTTCACTTACATTTTGTCCTGAGTGCTTTGTCCGGCGCCCTGCCTGCATTTTGTCTGTTCTTTCTGCCTGGAAACTGAGAAATGTCCATGGCGTCCAAAAAGCGTCCCTTTAGGTCAAAAGCGGTTTAGATCAGCTAGAGAACAGCGATAGTAAATCAGAACCACTTACAGAATTGAGTGATAATGATTCGTGGGGGAAATTCGTCATCAGAAACTGAAAACGATTTTGCGACTTTGCTCAGCAATGTGCGAACTTGGCGCTATATTTCACATTTCAGTGTTTTTGGTTTGATTATATTATTGAATTAAATTTTTTATTATTTTTATATTATTTTTATGATTATTTATTAAATTATAATTTATGATTTTGTGTTTCAAATTTTATCATACCCGGGATGTTTACTAGACTCTTGTTCGGACATATTTCAGTGAGTTTTTCCTAAAAATTACAGCCTACAATAAAAAAAAATACATATTTCCATGCAAAAAAATGGTACCGCTTTCAGCACCAAAAATCTGAAATAATCATACCGCCAGGGAGGTTAAACAGTGAACATGGAGGGCGTCACTATGTGAAAAATTCAAAAAGATATAGAACTATCCAGTTCAACTTGCCAGCCTACCCGTCTAATCACGGCTATTGTCGGCAAGGAACATGGATATGTATAACTTATCAACAGAGGGGGATAAGAAAACCAGTTCAATGTTCCCCATAGGTTAGGTGGGGATTTTTTTTTTTTCAGTCTTTTAGTTGTTTTTGCACAGCATAACAGCAGCACCCCTAGTATTTGTTTTTTTTTGTGTATTTTGTGTGTTTTATTATTTATTTGTTTGTACGGGTTTACAGTATATCCATAGCATGGGGAATTTTCTATAGTCACAAATGTAACATTCCATAACATTCTCTCCTATTTCTCTGTTGACGGGCGAATGTAAACAATGGGGCAGGGACAGTGTGAAAAAAATGCCAACAGATGGCAGTAAAAGGCTGCATGCACAGTCACAGGGAGAACCGGCCTTCATAAGTCAGTGTGCCAACAGACATCATCCTGTGTACATCGGGAGCTGTGCAACTGGTGCTATTCTGACCACATGTGTTACTACGTCTGCTATTTGATAGCACCTAACCTATGGGTAACCTGTGTTACCCATAGGTTAGGTGGGGATTTTTTTCAGTTTCTTAGTTACTTTTGCACAGCATAACAGCAGCACCCTAGTATTTGGGGGGGTTTTGTGTATTTTTTGTGTATATCCATAGCATGGGGAAATTTCTATATACACAAATGTAACATTCCCTAACATTCTCTCTATTTCCCTGTTGACAGGCGAATGTAAACAATGGGGCAGGGACAGTGTGAAAAAAGTGCCAACAGATAGCAGTACAAGGCTGCATGCACAGTCACAGGGAGCACCGGCCTTCATAAGTCAGTGTGCCAACAGACATCATCCTGTGTACATCGGGAGCTGTGCAAATGGTGCTATTCTGACAACGTGCGTTACCACGTCTGCTATTTCATAGCACCTAACCTATGTTCCCCATAGGTTAGGTGGGTTTTTTGGTTTTTTTTTAGTTTCTTAGTTGCTTTTGCACAGCATAACAGCAGCACCCCTAGTATTTGTTTTTATTTTGTGCGTTTTATTATTTATTTTTTTGTACGGGTTTACAGTATATCTATAGCATTTGGGAACTTTCTATATACACAATTGTAACATTCCCTAACATTCTTTCCTATTTCTCTATTGATGGGCGAATATAAACAATGGAGCAGGGACAGTGTGAAAAAAATGCCAACAGATGGCAGTACAAGGCTGCATACACAGTCACAGGGAGCACCAACCTTCATAAGTCAGTGTGCCAACAGACATCATCACGTGTACATCGGGAGCTGTGCAACTGGTGCTATTCTGACCACATGTGTTACCACGTCTGCTATTTTTTTTTTTTTCAGTTTCTTAGTTGCTTTTGCACAACATAACAGCAGCACCCCTAGTATTTGTTTTTTTTTTTGTGTATTTTGTGTGTTTTATTATTTATTTGTTTGCACGGGTTTACAGTTGATCTATATACAAAAATGTAACATTCCCTAACATTCTTTCCTATCTCCCTGTTGACAGGCGAATATGTAAACAATGGGGCAGGGACAGTGTGAAAAAATGGCATAGGCACCCCCTTCTCAAATTAATACCAGGCTCTACAGATCCGTTATGGACTTTAACTGGAACCCCATGAACAAAGCAAGAAAAACTGGCATGGGGTCTCCCTGAAGTTCCATACCAGATCCTTATCTAAGCATGAAACCTGGCAGGGCAGCAAAGGGAGAGAAGGGGATACATCTCTCACTTTGTGAACTGTACCTGGCCACCTGCCCTGAATATTGGGGAATACCTTGATATTTTTTGCATTACTGTTATTTTAACTGACAATTGCGCAGTCATGCAACGCTGCACCCAAATGAAATTTATGTCCTTTTTCTCCACAAATAGAGCTTTCTTTTGGTGGTATTTGATCGCCTGTGCGTTTTTTATTTTTTGCGCTATAAACAAAAAAAACAACAATTTTGTAAAAAAAAACAACAATATTTTTGACTTATACATATCCAGTAAAAAAATCTTGAAAAATCAAATTTCGTCATGAATTTAGGCCAAAACGTATTCTGCGACATGTCTTTGCTAAAACAAAATCCCAATACGTGTAAATTAATTGGTTTACATAAAAGTAATAGCGTTTACAAATGGCGGTATTTGTACTGGAATTTAAATTTATTTATTTCAGGTAATTTAATTTGTTTATACTAGTAATGGCGGCGATCAGCGACTTATAGCGGGACTGCTGCGAGCACTGACATCCCCAGTGACACCAGTACAGTGATCAGTGCTAATAAAATGCACTGACACCGTACTAATGGCACTGGGCAGGAAGGGGTTAACATCTGGGGCGATCAAAGGGTTAACTGTGTGCTGTTTAACATGATGTGCTGGGTGTGTTCTACTAGGGAGACATGCTGTGCAGAGAAATACACAGCAGCATGTCCTTGCTGGCAGGAGAGAGACCTGTGTTGTTTACACTTAGGTCTCTCCCTTGTCAGTGTTATTAAGCGATCGCCGGGTGACAGCGGGGAATCTGAGGCTGGGACCCTGTGAATGACATCTGTAGCCGCCAATGGCAGAGCGGGCAGGGCGGCGGCGCACACGCGCACCCCCTACCCAGAAATGCAAATCACATATATTTACATGATTTTGCGCAGCCATGCCGCCCTGTAGCAGTAGATTGTCAAAGGCGGTGTCACCAAGTGTTATCGCACCGGTTGACACCAACCCTAGGGACGCCCCTGCATGGCGGCGATCAGCGACTTATAGCGGGACTGCTGCGAGCACTGTCATTCCCAGTGACACCAGTACAGTGATCAGTGCTAATAAAATGCACTGACACCGTACTAATGGCACTGGGCAGGAAGGGGCTAACATCTGGGGTGATCAAAGGGTTAACTGTGTGCTGTTTAACATGATGTGCTGTGTGTGTTCTACTAGGGAGACATGCTGTGCAGAGAAATACACAGCAGCATGTCCTTGCTGGCAAGAGAGAGACCCGTGTTGTTTACACTCAGGTCTCTCCCTTGTCAGTGTTATTAAGCGATCGCCGGGTGACAACGGGGAATCTGAGGCCGGGACCCGGTGAATGACATCTGTAGCCGCCAATGGCAGAGCGGGCAGGGTGACGGCGCACGCGCGCACCCCCCTACCCGGAAATGCAAATCACGTATATTTACATGATTTTGCGCAGCCCTGCCGCCCTGTAGCAGTAAATCGTCGGAGGGGGTGTCACCAAGTGTTATCGCACCGGATGACACCAACCCTAGGGACGTCCCTGCATTAAGGGATAACAGAGCTATCGTCAAATGAACAGGCCTAGAGTGGAAGTGTAAAGCTTGCTCTGGCCCATAGGAGTGTGAGAGATGAAGGAGTTAAATGCTGATTATCTAGAGAGGTAATTATCCCGGTGTACTGTATATAACAACAGCTGGCATACGGTTTATCATATACTTAAAAATCTGCATATAGAAAACATGTCGATGATTTCCCAGGATTCAGAACCTGCCTTTTGATCACACAGGAAAGATGCCAATTAATAAGGATGTGATACTTAAATGCAGAATGAAAGCTCCGGGATGGATGGGGAGGAAGGCAGGAGCCCCTCTGCTGTCCTGCAGTGATAGAATACAATTATCCCGCTGCTGCCGCAATTCTTCATGTCCGTTCCCTCTCCCCCCTTCACTCTCACCACCATCTATTGTCTATGAGAGGAAGCCATGGAGAACTGGAAAGGTTTTTTTTTTTTTTGGATTCAAGATAAGTGATGTGCAAATCAGAGCTGAAAATAAATTAACCCCTTCAATCCCAGACACTTTCACCCCCATCCTGCCCGGGACAATTTTCAGCTTTCAGCGAATGACAATTGCGCGGTCATTCAGCACTGTACCTAAATTACATTTTTAGAATTTTTTTGAGTGGTATTTAATCCCAACTGGGGTTTTTTAGTTTTTGCTAAACAAATGAAAAAAAGCGAAAATTTGGAAAATGAAAAAAAAATGTTTTTCTTAGTTTCTGTTATAAAAATGTACACATAATTACATTTCCTTCTTCACTAATGTTAGCTGATGAGGCTCCAGTGATGGGCACTGATAGGCTGCATTGATGGGCACTTATGAGGCTGCATTGATGGGCAATGATGAGGCTGCATTGATGGGCACTGATGGGGCTTCACTGGTGGGCACTGATGAGGCTGCACTTATCGGCACTGATGAGGCTGCACTGATGAGCACTGATGAGGCGGCACTGGTGGGCCGCGCTGAGGTGGCACTGATGGGCACTGATAAGGCTGCATTGATGGGCACTGATGGTGCTGCACTGGTGGGCACTGATAAGGCTGCCCTGATGGGCACTAATGAGGTGGCACTGATGGGCACTGATGAGGTGGTACTGATCGGTACTGATGAACTGCACTGATTGGTACTGTTGAAGAGGCACTGATGGGGCTACGCTGATGGGCAGTGATGAGGTGGTACTGATGGGCACTGATAAACTGCACTGATTGCCACTGTTGAAGAGGCACTGATGGTACTGCACTGATGGTCACTGATGAGGCAGCACTGATAGGAACTGATGAGGTGGTACACTGATGGACACTGATAAGCTGCACTGATTGGCACTGTTGAAGAGGCACTGATGGGGCTACACTGATGGGCACTGATGAGGCGGTGCTGATGGGCATTGATAAGCTGCACTGATTGGCACTGTTGAAGAGGCACTGATGAGGCTGAACCGATGAGCACTGATGAGATGGTACTGATGGACTGCACTGATTGGTACTGTTGAAGAGGCGCTGATGGGCACTGATGGTACTACACTGATGGTCACTGATGAGGCAGCACTGATGGGCACTGATGGAAACTGATGAGGTGGTACACTGATAAGCTACACTGATTGGCACTGTTGAAGAGGCACTGATGGGGCTGCACTGATGGGCACTGATGAGGCGGTACTGATGGGCACTGATAAGCTACACTGATTGGCACTGTTGAAGAGGCACTGATGGGGCTACACTGATATGCTGCACTGATATGCTACACTAATGGGCACTGATATGCTGCACTGATGGACACTGATTGGCAATGAGGGGGCTGCACTGATCATCAGGTCAGTGCTCTGATTATCTGAGTAAATGTCCCCAGTCACAGGAATGCTGCTTATCGGCTTTCCTTTCCTCAGGCTCTGACAGCACCAAGGAAAGGAAATGCTGATAACTGACATTTGTTTATATGATTGGACACAGCTGATCACATGGTACAGAGCCAACATCATTGGCTTTTTTCCCTGATCTGTGATGACCTGTGCCCGAGGGACACAGCACACCACCGATCGCCATGCTGTGTGTCTCAGAGGGAGCGCACGGGAGACCGAACCGGGAGGACGGCCCACTTGGCCATCAATCTGCCATAGATTGGGCAGGATCTGGTTAAACACAAAAACAAAAAATGTAATATATTGCAGGACTCATTCACACAGACAGAAAAAATGCTGCATTTAGATGCGTACAGCCGAGCGTAAGTTAGAACATGTCAGAACACATTCACTACCAGGGGTGGACTGACAACTCATGGGGCCCCTGGGCAATAGGGGATCATGGGGCCCCTGTGTCCTTGCCCAAACTCAAAAAAGCCTATGAGAAAGGTACCAGGGGCATCTCATGGGGCCCCCTACTGACCCCGGGCCTTCGGGCAGTGCCCGAGTTTCCAAATGGTCAGTCCGCCCCTGCTCGCTACGCCGCGGGCATTCCAGGAATGAAATTGTCACACCTTGTACACACAGCTGCAGGTATATGTGCAAATGTGTACTGCGTTTAACTGCATAGAAAAAAAAAGTAGAACTCCTCTGCTTCCAGGGCCACACAGATCTGCATTTTCCACGTGCATGGCACCTTAACGCATACATAAATGTGTATGAATTCATTTGAATATAATAAGCATTGTACCAGGGGTGGACTGACAACTCATGGGGCCCCCGGGCAATAGGGGATCATGGGGCCCCTGTGTCCTTGCCCAAACTCAAAAAAGCCTATGAAAAAGGTACCAGGGGCATCTCATGGGGCCCCCTATTGACCCCGGGCCCTCGGGCAGTGCCCGAGTTTCCAAATGGTCAGTCCGCCCTTGCATTGTACACGTCTAAACACTCTATGCATCTACAGTCCAAAAATGTAGATTTGTATTTTTAAAGACATATAGTATATTTGAAATGTATTTTAAAAAATATTTTTCAAATATTTTGTAATAAAACCGCATTTCAATATGCAGTATATATATATAAATATATTTTGAAATATATTGAATATGGCCAAAATTGGAGCATTTCAAATATATTTTTCTTCCATATGGGTGGAGCTGCATCCTGGGATGGGCCTCCTATCAGTATGCTCCTTGTTAGCACATTGATCACTACAGCATAGCCAGGGGCGGACTGACCATTTGGAAACTCTGGCACTGCCCAAGGGCCCGGGGTCAGTAGGGGGCCCCATGAGATGCCCCTGGTACCTTTTTCATAGGCTTTTTTGAGTTTGGGCAAGGACACAGGGGCCCCATGATCCCCTATTGCCCAGGGGCCCCATGAGTTGTCAGTCCACCCCTGGGCATAGCGGATTGGCTCCTTGAGCTGCTGCTTTCTCTACCAGTCTTAGCTCTGCTGTACAGAGACTTCAGGAGGCTGATGCCAGATTCCAATACTTACATTGCTTGCTTTTGAAAAAAACCCAAAAACATTTAATAATGTATCAATATATACTGAGCCGCATCATTTGTGCTTTTTATATCTGCTCAGAATTCAGTTTTACGACTTGGTGGAATTTTATGTCAAACGTGATGGTAACTTTTATGCTTCATTGCCCAGATGTGCGACAACTTTACATGAAATAAAACAGAAAATGAAAAAATGTGCAAATAATATTATGCGGGAAGAAAATTGATTTAAAAGAAATAAAACATGTTTGTATGCTTTTCTTCTTTTTTTTTGTTTTTTTTTTACTGGATTATTCTGTATGACTGAAACATCAAAAAGAATTGTTGATAGAAGCACAGAATCATATCCCTTAGATGTGCAATATCACACAATACGCAACCCGTGACAGGTGGAGGAAAAATGTATTCTGCCAAAATAATTGTGCAGCGCAGATCCCTAAAGAGCTCAGCAGAAAACACAAGTATGGCGGAATCTGTGCGAGGTACGCAGGAAAATCCCTGACTACAGCAGAATGTCTCTGCTCAGAGCTTAGCTCACCTGTAGAGTTCTTTTATTTATTTATTTAACACTCGCAAATCAGTGTCCATTTTTGAATGGGTTGAAATATATCTAAAACTATATTTATTTATATAGTATATACAGTATATAAAACAAGGCATAAAATATATGAATAGTAAGGTTTTTTTTAGCTTTTTTTTTGTTGAGATATATCTTAAGCTACAGTCAGGTCCATAAATATTGGGACATCGACACAATTCTATCATTTTTGGCTCTATACACCACCACAATGGATTTGTATTCACTCTGGTGAAGTCTTCTCTTGATTGTTGACTTTGACACACATACACCTACCTCCTGGAGAGTGTTCTTGATCTGGCCAACTGTTGTGAAGGGTGTTTTCTTCACCAGGGAAAGAATTCTTCGGTCATCCACCACAGTTGTTTTCCGTGGTCTTCCGGGTCTCTTGGTGTTGCTGAGCTCACCGGTGCGTTCCTTCTTTTTAAGAATGTTCCAAACAGTTGTTTTGGCCACGCCTAATGTTTTTGCTATCTCTCTGATGGGTTTGTTTTGTTTTTTCAGCCTAATGATGGCTTGCTTCACTGATAGTGACAGCTCTTTGGATCTCATCTTGAGAGTTGACAGCAACAGATTCCAAATGTGAATAGCACACTTGAAATGAACTCTGGACCTTTTATCTGCTCATTGTAATTGGGATAATGAGGGAATAACACACACCTGGCCATGGAACAGCTGAGAAGCCAATTGTCCCATTACTTTTGGTCTTAACAAGTTAACAAGTGGGAGCACATATGCAAACTGTTGTAATTCCTACACTGTTCACCTGATTTGGATGTAAATACCCTCAAATTAAAGCTGACAGTCTGCAGCTAAAGCACTCCTTGTTTGTTTCATTTTAAATCCATTGTGGTGGTGTATAGAGCCAAAAATGTGTTGATGTCCCAATATTCATGGACCTGACTGTATATATATATATATATATATATATATATATATATATATATAAGGGATAAAATGTATGAATAGGAAAGATTTTTTTTTAGCTTTTTTTTATGAGTGCCCATTTATAAATGGGTTGAACTACTGTCTATCTAAAGCTACATATACTGAATATATATAATAAGGGATAAAATATATTTTTATATATTTATATAAAATATATAGCATGAGGGATAAAATATATGAATCGGAAGTAATTTTTTAACTTTTTATTAATAGCAAATGAATGCCCATTTATAAAAAGGATCAAATATATCTGAAGCACCTTTTTTTGTAGATTTTTCATTACCGGCAATTGAGTGTCCATCTATAAATGGGATAAAATATATCTAAAATATATGTAAACCTACTTTTTCTTTTTGAATTACTAGCAAATCAATGCCCATTTATAAATGGGATATAAAATATACAGTATCTAAAACTAATGATTTTGTTTTGTTATTTTATTACTAGAAAATGAATGACCATTTACAGTATAAATGGAATAAAATATATCTAAAACCAATTATTTGTTTTTTCATTACTGCTTTTTTCATTACTAACAAATGAATGCCCTTTTAAAAATAGGATATAATAAATCCCAAACCAAGTCTTTTGTGCTTTCTTTATTACTAGCAAATTAAAGTTCATCTATAAATAGGATAACATTTATTTAAAACCATTTGTTTTAGCTTTTTTTTCTCACTACTATTGTTTTTTTATTTATTTTTTTTGTTTAGGATAAAGTGCAGAAAAGATAAAACTCCCATCATTTTTTAAAAATTGAGATGTTTCCTCACTTCCTGTCTCAAAGACACAATAGGATGTAAAAGGAAATCTCCCTCTAAAGCATCCTTTCTCAACCTTTTGCAACGCAGAGGAACCCTTGACATAACTTGTCAACCCGTGTCAGGGAACCCCTGTTAAAAATGACTTTATCTACAATTCATGATACATTAGTGTGATAGTCAGAGGTAAGAATGCTCCTTACACTTGTGGTCATTGGGAAGAATTACCCCCTTACAGATTGCTAAAAAGATCAATAGTGTCAGTTGGAATGTATCTGAGAGGCAAAAATTGCTCATTGCTCAAGGAACCCATGGCAACCTATGGAGGAACCCTGATTGAGGAACCCTGGTCGAAAGTAAAGGAAACCCTTTCTTAAACAGTTATCACTGGAGCATGTGTCCCTATTGGAGGATTTCACCTCTATCCATGTTCCAGTGAAAACATACATTTTTGGATTTTCCCCTGACTTTTAGTTTAGGAGTCACCATGACAAATTGAGAGGGTGAGTTTTCCCGGCAGATGACAATAAAAACCTGGCAAAACATCCATCCCCCACCTTTACCTTCCACGGCTAATAAAAGGTGCATGGTAAATGCCGACACCATGTTTGTTCTCCTCTTTTTTATTTTTTATTTTTATTTCCTGGATTAGAATAGTTTCTGATACATCACCTCTGGTTCCCTGGTGACCTCATGTCCAGTGTTTAGAATGCATGGGCATGAGCAGTAGAGCATTTGCAGTCCATGCAACGCACAGACATGTGCAATAGCTCTTTCCTGTCTGGAACACTGTTCTCCATTCCGTTCTCCACTGTTCAGGGCTTCTGTAGGCTCGGACAATTAGAGACATGTACTTTACTTCCCTGCTCATAAATTATGTTGAGGCTACATATCTTTTCAGCTATGTTTCCCTCTTTATAGATTAACTTCACTCCCTTTTACACTCCACAAATTAGATTTATAGGGGTTCCGTGCAAAAATCAGGAGAAATAAATGTGCCCCCCCAAAAAAATATCCATACTAGACCCTTATCTGTGCATGGAGACTGGATGGTCAAGAAAGGGGGTAAGGGGCATGAGCATGTGCCCCCCCCCCCCATAACCATACAAGGAGACAGGCCATCAAGAGAGTGATACCTTGTCCCCATGTTGATGAGGACAAGGACCTCTTCCCCCTCTACCCCTGGCCCAGTGGTTTTGAGGGTCCTCACATGGGGGGCTTATCAGAATCTAAAAGCTCCCTTTAACAAAGAGGGGCCCCAGTATATTACCCACCCATGTGAACAAGTAATGGAAAACAGTACACAATTAAAAAAAACGTTTTTGACAAGTCCTTATAAAACAACCCCACCCCAACAAGAAAAAGAAAACAGCAATGTAGATTTACATCTGCCATGATGCCAGATGCCTGCTGGCCCACCAAAACAAAATAAAAAAAATAACAAAAAACATACTCCTACCCACTTCTAATAGCTTCAGCAGACGATAGCTAACATAATTAAAGAGGGCGGGATCTCCTTGTTGACGTAATTCAGCATATTTGGACATGACCATATTTTGTCAATGCCGTCACTTGAGTGATTTAAAAAAAATTATCTTAGGCCAATGGAAAGCTAGTTATTAGATAAGACAATATGTGAAAAATGCACATTACTTGTGTTTTTCATGCTCTTTGCCAAAACTCATGACTTTGCTCCAACGGTTGAAATCTATTGGAGCCATAACTTACAACTCTGCCCCAAAAGAAGCTCATATACTCTTCTGAGCCATGAGCTTCAAGTTTTAAGCAGCGCTTTGCTTAGTTTTGAAGAGGCATCACTGTATATCATGGAAATTCCTAATGGGGTGAAAGTCGGGAAAATACATTCCTCTATCATATCTCAGCATGTTGGAAGGTATGGGTAAAAGGTTACAGTTGACCCAGGAGGAAACCTCCAGAATAAGCCATTCCCAACTGATACAGAATTCAGCTCTCAAAATATTCTTGGATGGTTTACACACATATTTTTCCCTTTGTTGGCAACATCAGAGAGGTGACCCAGCTGACCCCATCCAATGGAGTTAGTGTGGCTCTAGCCTAAGAGAATGAGTGCACCTGGCACCCTCTTCTGTGGAATAAAAGCTGGACCTTAATCTTGTTTTATAATTATTTTTAGCCAATGGAAAGCTAGTTATTTCATGTGTTTTTTAGGCACTTCCATTGAAGTCTATTTGGACCAAAACTCATGATTCTGCCCCAAAAGAAGCTCGTGCTCGTCTGAGCCATGAGCTTCATGCAACACTTCGCTGAGGTGTGAACGGGCACTCTTGAATATCATGGAAATTCTGGTGAAACTTCAAATAGCTCTTCAAACTGCTCAGGTGTGAACAGGGTCCTAAGGAGGTAGCGTGGTTCTAGCCCAGAAGAATGAGTGCACCCGATGCCCTTCTCTGTGGAACAGAAGCCAGGCAATGGAAAGCTAGTTATAAGACAAAACAGGATTTGAAAAATGCACATTGGGTGTGTTTTTCAGGAGCTTCTTCTGAAGTCTGTCAGGGCCAAAACTCACAACTCTGCCCCAAAAGAAGTGAACTCTTCTTAGCCATGATCTTCAAGCTTCAAGCAACACTTCACCTAGGTTTGAATGGGCATTACTAAATATCATGGAAATTGTGGTGAAGCTTCAAATAGCTCTTCAAACCTCTGAGATGTGAATGGACCTAAGGCATTCTTCTATCTTATCTCAGCATGTTGAAACTTAGGGGTAAAGGGTTACAAATCCAGATGGACCAGAAGAAAATCTTCAAAATAAGCCATTCTCAGCTGACATAAAATTCAGTTCTCAGAATATTATTGGATGGCATAAACACAGATTTTTCCCTTCACCCAGCAATATCAGAGAGAGCTGACTCAGTTGACCCTGTCCATTGGAGTTAGCGTGGTTCTAGCCCAGAAGAATGAGTGCACCTGACACCCTCCTCTTTGGAACAGGAGCCTAACCTTTGCCTTATTTTAAAATAATTTTAAGCCAATGGAAAGCTAGTTGGTAGACAAGACAGTGTGTGAAAAATGCACATCACGTGTGTTTTTCTGGAGCTTCTACTGAAGTCTGTCAGGGCCAAAACTCATGACTCTGCCCCAAAAGAAGTTCATGTACTCTTCTAAACCATGAGCTTCAAGCAACACTTCACTCAGGTGTGAACAGGCATCACTAAATATCATGGGAATTCTGGTGAAGTTTCAAATAACTCTTCAAACCACTCAAGGTGTAAAGAAAGCCTAAGACATTCTTCCATCTTATCTCAGCATGCTGGGAGGTATAAGTAAAGGGTTACAAATCCAGATGGACCAGAAGGAAACCTTCAAACTAAGCCATTCCCAGCTGAAATAGAATTCAGTTCTCTGATTATTGTTGGATGGTTTAAACACAGATTTTTCCCCTTCACCTAGCAATATTGGAGAGGTGACCCAGTTGGCCCTTTCCACTGCAGTTGGGTAAAGGGTCACAGATGTAAAAGGACCAGGAGGAAATCTTCAGAATAAGCCATTTTCAGCTGACATAAAATGTAGTTCTCAGAATATTATTGGATGGTTTAAACACAGATTTTCTTCCCTTCACCCAGCAATATCAGAGGGGTGACCTAGTTGACCCTGTCCAATGGAGGTGGGTATAGAGTCACAGATGCAAATGGACCAAGAGGAACCCTTCAGAATAAGCCATTTTCAGCTGACATAAAATGTAGTTCTCAGAATATTATTGGATGGTTTTAACACAGATTTTCTTCCCTTCACCCAGCAATATCAGAGGGGTGACCTAGTTGACCCTGTCCAATGGAGGTGGGTATAGAGTCACAGATGCAAATGGACCAAGAGGAACCCTTCAGAATAAGCCATTCTCAGCTGACATAAAATTTAGTTCTCGGAATATTATTGGATGGTTTAAACACAGATTTTTCCCTTCACCCAGCAATACCGGAGAGGTGACCCAGTTGACCCTGTCCATTGGAGTTAGTGTGGCTACAGCCCAGGAGAATGAGTGCACCTGACACCCTCCTTTGTGGAACAGAAGCCGGACCTTTATCTTATTAAATGTTAGGCAGGGAATCAGACCAGAGGGCTCCCACAAGCCATCTCCTTTGGAATGTGCAGCCTGGAATCTTGTCATCTGTGCTTCCTCCATGCAGGAGTCATTAGCCCAGGGACAGAACACGATGGCGGAACACAGGGAGGGGGGTAATGTCTGGTTGTTAGCAAAGCAGCAGTTACTAGCCCGGGGGCTCCCTGAATAATAATAATACAATAATAATGTGCTGTGCTTACAACAATAGACAAATGTGCACAATGTTTTATTTCATCCTGACTGGTATTCATATACATTTACTAAATGGACTCCATAATTTATAAGATCTATAGCGTGAAAATGGAAAACACTGAAATACAGGGTGATAATCATCATAATCCATTTGCAAGGAGATGAAGGACATTTCTCCATATATTTATCCAGGCCTGGATCTAAAAGGCTTTCTTGTTTATAGAATACACCCCACCCCCGCCATAATGGTGGCAGACAGCTTAAAGCAGATGTAAATCTCCCATAATCGTTAGCATTTTATTCTCATTTTAATAGTCATTTTTAATATGTTTACATCTGCTTTCTTTTATATAAAATAACACCAGAGGGGATCCATCCATGGCGGTCCTTGTGCAGACACTTCCTCGTATGGGGTGACAACATTCTGTCCCCATCTCCCAATTGTTCTCCTGTGTACAGAATGCACCTTTCCAGCACCACATTCTGGTGTGAACCGATCCTAAGAGTTCTTAGCCTTTTTCTTGATCGACTGTTTAGGGTTCTGTGAAAGTGAGATGTTTCTTACATTTTTTTCTTTTTGTTAATTCTTGCAGATATGTGTCTTATTTCATCCTATTATATGACTACTTTACGTATTTGCATTCGCCTTCCACACCTGCCGCACATTCATGTGTTATGATTAGAGATGAGCAAAGTGATTGAAGCTTAATTGAGTTTCTTGCAAAATGACTGATTTCACTGCAAAATTTCACTCAAGCAGAAGTTTTTCATTTTGTTCACTTAGCAGCTTAGGTGAAATTTGTTTGAAACAAAAATTACATTATTTTTTTCTTTTTAGAAGGGCAGTAATATTCCTTAATTAATTTAATGTACTTGGATTTTTAATTTTTTGTGTATTTTATTATTTGTGTTCTAGGTCAGGGGTCTCCAAACTTTCTGAACAAAGGACAGGTTTACTGTCATTCAGCACCACCTGCCTGGAGTTTGCATGTTCTCCCTGTGAGTGCGTGGGTTTCCTCCGGGAACTCCGGGTTTCTTCCCACACTCCAAAATCATGCTCGTAGGTTAATTGGATCCTGTCTAAATTGGCCCTAGTATGTGTGTGTATGAATGTGAGTTATATAGTTAGTCTGGCTGAAAAAAGACAAAAGTCTATCCAGTTCAACCATAAAAAAAAAAGTTATAATCCTACACCACAGTTGATCTAGGGGAAGGCAAAAAAACCAGCAAAGCATGATCCAATTTTCTCCTGCTGGGGAAAAGATTCCTTCCTGATCCCCAAAGAGGAAATTGGATATTCCCTGGATCAACTTTACCTATAAATCTTAGTATCCAGTTATATTCTGTGTATCTAAGAAAGAATCCAGGACTTTTTTAAAGTAATCCACTGAGCTGGCCAGAACCAACTCTTGAGGGAGTCTATTCCACATTTTCACAGCTCTCACTGTCAAGAAACCTTTCCGTGTTTGGAGATTACATTTCTTTTCCTCCAGATGTAAAGAGTGCCCCCCTTGTCCTCTGTGATGACCTCAGGGTGAATAGCTCTACACCGAGTTCATTATATGAATTACTGATGTATAATACATAAGGGGGGATATGATCACCATGTATAATACATAAGGGGGGATATGATCACCATGTATAATACATAAGGGGGGATATGATCTCCATGTATAATACATAAGGGGGGATATGATCTCCATGTATAATACATAAGGGGGGATATGATCACCATGTATAATACATAAGGGGGATATGATCTCCATGTATAATACATAAGGGGGGATATGATCTCCATGTATAATACATAAGGGGGGATATGATCTCCATGTACAATACATAAGGGGGGGTATGATCTCCATGTATAATACATAAGGGGGATATGATCTCCATGTATAATACATAAGGGGGATATGATCTCCATGTATAATACATAAGGGGGGATATGATCTCCATGTATAATACATAAGGGGGGATATGATCTCCATGTATAATACATAAGGGGGATATGATCTCCATGTATAATACATAAGGGGGATATGATCTCCATGTATAATACATAAGGGGGGATATGATCTCCATGTATAATACATAAGGGAGGATATGACCTCCATGTATAATACATAAGGGGGGATATGATCTCTATGTATAATACATAAGGGGGATATGATCTCCATGTATAATACATAAGGGGGGATATGATCACCATGTATAATACATAAGGGGGGATATGATCTCCATGTATAATACATAAGGGGGGATATGATCTCCATGTATAATACATAAGGGGGGATATGATCTCTATTTATAAATACATGGAGATCATATCCCCCCTTATGTATTATACATGGAGATCATATCACGCTGACCTATAAGGCCATTCACAACACTGCCCCTAACTACCTCACCGACCTGATTCCCAGGTACCACCCTACCCGTACCCTTCGCTCTTCACAGGACCTCCTTCTATCTTGCTCCCTGGTCTCCTCCTCCCACGCACGACTGCAAAACTTCTCCAGGTCCTCCCCCATCCTCTGGAACTCACTACCCCAATCCATCAGACTGTCACCTTCCCTCCTCACCTTCAGGCGCTCCCTGAAAACCCACCTCTTCAGGGAAGCCTACTCCACCCTCACCTAACAGCCGCTGCCCTCCCTCCTCCTACCACTCCATCCCCCACAGCCGTTTCCTCCTGTGCCTCTACCCCCTCCCTCCTAGATTGTAAACTCGAAAGAGTAGGGCCCTCTTACCCCTTATGTGCTGTTTGATGTTACTATTCTGTTTCATGTATTGTCCCCCCTCTATTGTACAGCGCTGAGCAAACCCTTTGGCGCTATATAAACTCGATAAATAAATAAATAAATAAATACATGGTGATCATATCCCCCCTTATGTATTATACATGGAGATCATATCCCCCTTATGTATTATACATGGAGATCATATCCCCCTTATATATTATACATGGTGATCATATCCCCCCTTATGTATTATACATGGAGATCATATCCCCCTTATGTATTATACATGGAGATCATATCCCCCTTATGTATTATACATGGAGATCATATCCCCCCTTATGTATTATACATGGAGATCATATCCCCCCTTATGTATTATACATGGAGATCATATCCCCCCCTTATGTATTATACATGGAGATCATATCCCCCTTATGTATTATACATGGAGATCATATCCCCCCTTATGTATTATACATGGAGATCATATCTCCCTTATGTATTATACATGGAGATCATATCCCCCCTTATGTATTATACATGGAGATCATATCCCCCCTTATGTATTATACATGGAGATCATATCCCCCTTATGTATTATACATGGTGATCATATCCCCCTTATGTATTATACATGGAGATCATATCCCCCTTATGTATTATACATGGAGATCATATCCCCCCTTATGTATTATACATGGAGATCATATCCCCCCTTATGTATTATACATGGAGATCATATCCCCCTTATGTATTATACATAGAGATCATATCCCCCCCTTATGTATTATACATGGAGATCATATCCCCCTTATGTATTATACATGGAGATCATATCCCCCCTTATGTATTATACATGGTGATTACATCCCCCCTCATGTATTATACATGGAGATCATATCCCCCTTATGTATTATACATGGAGATCATATCCCCCCTTATGTATTATACATGGAGATCATATCCCCCTTATGTATTATACATGGAGATCATATCCCCCCTTATGTATTATACATGGTGATCATATCCCCCCTTATGTATTATACATGGTGATCATATCCCCCCTTATGTATTATACATGGAGATCATATCCCCCCTTATGTATTATACATGGAGATCATATCCCCCCTTATGTATTATACATGGAGATCATATCCCCCTTATGTATTATACATGGAGATCATATCCCCCCATTATGCATTATACATGGAGATCATATCCCCCTTATGTATTATACATAGAGATCATATCCCCCCCTTATGTATTATACATGGAGATCATATCCCCCTTATGTATTATACATGGAGATCATATCCCCCCTTATGTATTATACATGGTGATTACATCCCCCCTCATGTATTATACATGGAGATCATATCCCCCTTATGTATTATACATGGAGATCATATCCCCCCTTATGTATTATACATGGAGATCATATCCCCCTTATGTATTATACATGGAGATCATATCCCCCCTTATGTATTATACATGGTGATCATATCCCCCCTTATGTATTATACATGGTGATCATATCCCCCCTTATGTATTATACATGGAGATCATATCCCCCCTTATGTATTATACATGGAGATCATATCCCCCCTTATGTATTATACATGGAGATCATATCCCCCCTTATGTATTATACATGGTGATCATATCCCCCCTTATGTATTATACATGGTGATCATATCCCCCCTTATGTATTATACATGGATTATACTGTAATAAATACATTTTTTTAACTTACTGCCAGAGGCAGACTGACAACTCATGGGGCCCCCGGGCAATAGGGGATCATGGGGCCCCTGTGTCCTTGCCCAAACTCAAAAAAGCCTATGAAAAAGGTACCAGGGGCATCTTATGGGGCCCCCTACTGACCCCGGGCCCTCGGGCAGTGCCCAAGTTTCCAAAATGGTCAGTCCGCCCCTGCTTACTGCATAGGATGCAGTAAAGTGAAAAAACCTGCCTTTACAAACACTTTCAATAAAAAAAAAATTAGAAACCTAATGAGAACAATATTAGGCTCAATTTGCAAAGTTTTAACAAAAAAAGATTTTAATAAAGTCATAATTTCACTTTCATTAGCTGAAATAACTGTCATTTTTTTGGAAAATAAGGCTTCTTATCCTGATGTGTTAGCTTTGTAAATTGATCCTATTGTCTGCCGTTTTGTTGCGCAGCACTGGGGGACCTAAATGGGAATGGTGCAAATAGTAATTTGGGGGCTAGAAAAGCGAGTGGGGTTGGTTTATTTATGTATGTATTTATTTAAATCATTATTTTTTACATTTAGTTTTTTGCCTTCCTACATTGATCCCAATGCATTTCATCAATTCAACCACACATTTCCCAATTTTACCAGAAATTAAAAAAAAAAAAAAGATTGAAATGATTGAAAAAATTTTAACAAAAATGTTTTCATATATCCCTATTAAGGATGTGAATTTTCAGGATCAGTGAACACCAAAGGCTGGTGCAAGCAAATGGTGGAAGCATTTAGTCACAGCGTTGCTCAGAGATGAGCGGGGAAGGGAATGCAGACAAGTCAGGTTAGGAGCCAGCAATGCCGGTATCAGGAGTACCGCGTCCTTCACATAGCACAATTCCCATTAACAGATGTCCTGATAACACCACAGAAAAAAGAAAGTCTTGCTCCACTTCTATTGTGTAGATGTCTGTGCCCGGACAGCCCATTCATTGCTCTCAGGTCAATGGAAAACACACAAACACTCCATCCACAATGCACACTCTTCACTCCCTCCCTGTTTACGGCCGCCATTGACCTCAATTTGTATTTTACTACTTATAGTGCTAATAAATAGGTAAAACAATCAATTTGATCCTTCACTATTTGAGCACCTAAACAGCCAATAAACTTAAAATGGAAGTCGCAACGTTCAAAAAGCAAGTTATAATAAGATTCAAGAGTGTAAGGGTGGGCTAGAAAAAGCAGATGTCTCACCAACAAGACATCTGTCCATCCTCACACTAGACGTGCACCGCCAAGAACCGCCATGACCTTCTTACCAATTCAGCTGATGGACGGAATTCAGTGCACACAAGGAAGAAAATCCTTTTGTTGTACAATGGCTTTAGGGCAGCCTTTCTCAACCTGGTTAACACAGAGGAACCCTCTAAATAACTTTCTGGTATGGAAGTCAGCATCTTTAAACTTTGAGGAAGTTCAGTCCAGAATCCAGAGCTTTTTTATCAATGAAAAATTTACAGCGGTTCTTGAAGACAAAGAAAATAAATTTCTCTCAATTTGGCAGCCTTGGCTTGATTATTGGCTTCTCTCCCATTTCACCACAAGACTGCTCCATTTATGACCTGGTACTCTATAACTGCTCCCCGTTTAGAGTTGGTGGAGCAGAACTTCAACCATCTAGTCCATGTGGGGCGAACCTTCCCTAATTCTTTAAATTCATTCATTCTTTTCCGCGCTCTCTAATTCTCTTCTCCCACCTTCCCCCCCCCTCTTTTTTTTTCTTCTCCTCGTTTTTCTATTATTTTCTTTTTTAATATTATTCAGACATGGTAAGTGCTCCTCTCCACCTGAGTTGAGTGTCGGGAGTTGTGCAAGGTTTTTGCTACCCCACAGTCCACCCATACACACATACAGTTTTAATACTAGGGGTAAGGTTGTATGACCTATACAGGGGTGGACTGACCATTTGGAAACTCGGGCACTGCCTGAGGGCCCGGGGTCAGTAGGGGGCCCTATGAGATGCCCCTGGTACCTTTTTCATAGGCTTTTTTGAGTTTGGGCAAGGAGACAGGGGCCCCATGATCCCCTATTGCCCGGGGGCCCCATGAGTTGTCAGTCCACCCCTGGACCTACATGAGGCTCTTCGCCTTTGTCTTACACATGTTTTATGCTACTTTCCATTGTGAAAAACTATTGTTTCACCTATCTTACCGTGTTGTACATTTCAATTATTTCTACACCCCTGTGTGGGTTAATCCTTCTATTACTCAACCATTTGCTTTTAAAATGCATCCGACATTTACACATTGTACTTTCTAAAAGCCTTTTTATAAAGCTATTTTGGTACCAGAAATAACTTTCTGGTCTCCAGGAACTCCAGCTAAAATGATAACATCTACAATTCATGATACATTAGTGTGATGGTCGGTGGGAAGAATGCTACTTACGCTTCTGGCCATTGGAAAAAATTACCCCCTTACAGATAGCTAAACAAAATCAAGGGTGGCAGTGGGAACCTATCTGGGAGGCAGGAAATGCTCATTGCTCAAGGAACCCATAGCAACCTCTTGAGGAAATCCATGGAACCCTGGTTGGGAAAGCTTGGCTTAGGGGTTAGCACATCTGGCTTGCAGATTTGGGCTCCTTCATTTGAATCCCAACCAGGATACTACCTGTGCAGAGTTTGTATGTTCTTGCAAGAACTGGGGTCCTAAGTTGGAATCCCAACCAGGACACTACCTGCATGGTGTTTGCATGTTCTCCCTGTGCTTGCATGGGGTACTCCAGCTTCCTCTCACAATCCAGAGACATGGTAGTAGATTAACTGGCTCCTGTCTATATTGGCCTTGATATGTGAGGTATGGACCTTAGACTATAAGTTCCTTGAG